>NC_134830.1:148237978-148335374 GCF_004210375.1 Tachypleus tridentatus
CATTAAACTTTTAAAATTATAATGGAATTCTATGGTATTGATATAATAATGTGATTTTTTGGTATTCAAATGCATATATAAAACCTAAAAAGATATTTCATTCTACATTGATCATGTTTAAAATATTTTAAGGTTTAGCAACCTACGACAAACAGTAACCGAGTACAAAAGTTGTAACTAAAAAGAGAATTCTTTCCTCTACTTTTTTATTTACTTTTCTGTGTTTTAAGAAATGTAAAGACATATCAATAAATACTGTATTTACATATATCATGTATCATAACTGTAACTGAAATGTGACTGTATTTAACAAAGTACTTGTCTGCTAAAACAGAACCAAGACTGGTCACTTTGTAAAGGTCAGTTTTATATTCTTGGATGCAGTAATGAGTGCATGTGCACCATTTTGTAACTTTTATGAAGTTAGCCAGCAGTGGCTGAACTTGTGCATAAATTATCAAGTCGTAGCATAATTACTCTCATGGATACTGTTTTTGTTATGAGCTGGGTGGATTCCACTCAACCCCATAATGGAGGGGTTAACAAACTGTAAAGCTATGTATCTCATGCTGTGGTGTTAAACCACTCCAAGAGCTGTGTGTTCTGGATAGTCTGAGAATGATTAACGGGTGATTATTCTTGATTGGAACACATATATACCTCAAATCCATAATATTGTGTTTGTTAGAAAGAAAGCTTAGTAACATCTTCATGCAGGTATTGTCATTATCCGTAAACTCATGTTGAATGTAAAATAACAAAGCATGGATGTAGTCATTATCCGTAAACTCATGTTGAATGTAAAATAACAAAACATGGATGTAGTCATTATCCATAAACTCATGTTGAATGTAAAATAACAAAGCATGGATGTAATCATTATCCGTAAACTCATGTTGAATGTAAAATAACAAAGCATGGATGTAATCATTATCTGTAAACTCATGTTGAATGTAAAATAACAAAGCATGGATGTAATCCTTATCTGTAAGCTCATGTTGAATGTAATATAACAAATAATGGATGTAATCATTATCTGTAAACTCATGTTGAATGTAAAATAACAAAGCATGAATGTAATCATTATCTGTAAACTCATGTTGAATGTAAAATAACAAAGCATGGATGTAATCATTATCCATAAACTCATGTTGAATGTAAAATAACAAAGTATGGATGTAATCATTATCCGTAAACTCATGTTGAATGTAAAATAACAAAGCATGGATGTAGTCATTATCCGTAAACTCATGTTGAATGTAAAATAACAAAGCATGGATGTAGTCATTATCCGTAAACTCATGTTGAATGTAAAATAACAAAGCATGGATGTAATCATTATCCGTAAATTCATGTTGAATGTAAAATAACAAAGCATGGATGTAATCATTATCCATAAACTCATGTTGAATGTAAAATGACAAAACATGGATGTAGTCATTATCCGTAAACTCATGTTGAATGTAAAATGACAAAACATGGATGTAGTCATTATCCGTAAACTCATGTTGAATGTAAAATAACAAAACATGGATGTAATCATTATCTGTAAACTCATGTTGAATGTAAAATAACAAAGCATGGATGTAATCATTATCTGTAAACTCATGTTGAATGTAAAATAACAAAGCATGGATGTAGTCATTATCCGTAAACTCATGTTGAATGTAAAATAACAAAGCATGGATGTAATCATTATCCATAAACTCATGTTGAATGTAAAATGACAAAACATGGATGTAGTCATTATCCGTAAACTCATGTTGAATGTAAAATAACAAAGCATATGTGTAGTCATTATCCGTAAACTCATGTTGAATGTAAAATAACAAAGCATGGATGTAGTCATTATCCGTAAACTCATGTTGAATGTAAAATAACAAAGCATGGATGTAGTCATTATCCGTAAATTCATGTTGAATGTAAAATAACAAAGCATGGATGTAGTCATTATCCGTAAACTCATGTTGAATGTAAAATAACAAAGCATGGATGTAGTCATTATCCATAAACTCATGTTGAATGTAAAATGATAAAGCATCGATGTAATCATTAGCTGTAAACTTGTTGAATGTAAAATAGCAAAGCATGGATGTAGTCATTAGCCATAAACTCATGTTGAAGTAAAATAACAAAGCATGGATGTAGTCATTAGTTGTAAACCCATGTTGAATGTAAAATAAAGCATGGATGTAGTCATTAGCCATAAACTCGTGTTGAAGTAAAATAACAAAGCTGGATGTAGTCATTAGTTGTAAACCCATGTGAATGGGTCATCAATGAATGGGATAAAACCCTAGATATTTTATATGCCACAGAAATATTTTACAAATTGAGTGAAGGACACTTTTCGTATTTTTTTCTAAAAAGATAATAAAGATTCTACTCTAGTGTGGTGTAATGAATAGTTTTTATTTTTTAATTGAAAATTTTAAAAAAAGGTTTTGCAAGATGAAATCTTAAAAAAAACAACTGTAAAGTGTCTTAGGGATGACATTATATCTGTTGGTGAATACTTAGAAACCACATTGTACACAAAAGTGTAGAAAAGTGACCCACTGAATTTAACTACAAGTGATGAACATAATCAGCTGTGGGATAAATTCATCACTTAAGTGTATCTTTGGCTACAGAGGTGTCACTTCTTGTGATAGTGAGTTTCTCAAATAGAAACCCATTTAACTAATGGACAGGAAAGAAAAAAAAACAAAGTGAACTAACTGGTTTTGGGTGAATTCATTTAGAAAAAACATAATTGATGTTATTTTAAACTTTCTTTTATTTATATAACCTTTTTGGGAGGATGGCAATGCAGTTGCCACTTCCTTATAAAAACTTCCACAGTCTGGTGGCAACGATATGGCCAGTATGAAATGGCAAGTTTCGTGTGTATGTGTATTTCTGGTGTTCATTCACTGTTACTCATTTTATTCTGGCCATTCTTTGTGTGTAACATTACAAATGAAAAGCACGATGCTACAATATTGTTAATTCAAAGAATGTGGTATATTTCTCATAAAGTTATAAGTAGTACTGCCATTGTGTTACAAAATGTATGCGTAAGCATTGTTAACACTTGATAATTTAAATGTTAAATATACCATCTTTTTTTATAACCATTGATATGTTACTATTTGCTAAAATCTTGTAATTTGATCTCAAGACAGCTTAAGGTAAAATTGTACTTAAATGTCCTATATTTATTGAAGAAATCATTGTTGCAAAGAGAATTTTGACAAGTTCTTTATGGTTTGTTGCAATGTTTGGTTGTTGGTCGAGAGACGATCTTTAAGCAGTTTTGTCATGTTGAACTAAGATATTTGAGAAGAGAAATTATGGTTTTAGTCACCCACTGCTTGAGCACTGTGAACTTCAGTGCTTTGTCTGACGTGAGAGTGAAAAATGACTTATTTCGAGTGTTCCTTATTTTATTAACAGTGTTCTTGATAAAAGTAATATTGTTCTGATTGTTGAAAGTAGATATAATTTGTACAAGTATTCTTTCATCTGGTTTACTTGTAGAAATTGCTTATGGTCAGGAAATGGATACCAACATCTTTCAGTTCATGTCAAAAGAAGAAAGTGTTGGCAGTGCTAAATCTAGAGTTGAAACTGAACAAGAAAGATTACAGAAACTTCAAGAAGAGTTAATCAAGTACAGGTATGTTAGCCTTGATATCTTTAGCCTGTGATAATCGAAGTACAGGTATGTTAGCCTTGATATCTTTAGCCTGTGATAATCGAAGTACAGGTATGTTAGCCTTGATATCTTTAGCCTGTGATAATCGAAGTACAGGTATGTTAGCCTTGATATCTTTAGCCTGTGATAATCGAAGTACAGGTATGTCAGCCTTGATATCTTTAGCCTGTGATAATCGAAGTACAGGTATGTCAGCCTTGATATCTTTAGCCTGTGATAATCAAGTACAGGTATGTCAGCCTTGATATCTTTAGCCTGTGATAATCGAGGTATGTCAGCCTTGATATCTTTAGCCTGTGATAATCGAAGTACAGGTATGTTAGCCTTAATATCTTTAGCCTGTGATTTTGTAATCTGTTCCTTTCAGAATATGTGACGAGAAATCCCTTTCTTAGTATGACCACGTTATTTATGGAGAAAACCTTAAGATTTGAGTGTGTGTTTTTGTGCTTTATATTTTATGCAGAAAATAAATGATTGTTTCAACATTTTTGCTCAGTTCTTTAAACTGAGTGTTGTAATAAGGAAATGACATAAAATTGCTGAAGTTTAGTATGTGAACCACACTAGTATTGGTTGATATATAAATAGGTCAGGAATACAAAGAGTTAAATATAACTGTTATGTATTTGCTAAATGGCTAAAATCAAAATTCCATTCAAATGGCTAGAATATGTGTTGTATCAAGTCAGATGAGCTGGCTTGAGAAACAGTTTTGTTTTTCCAGTGCAGGCTATTTATGTATATGAAAACTTTTACATATTTATAAAAGGTTTTATCATTGCATAAAACAATGGTGTAAAAGACTGAAGTTATGGCTACCACTGCTTGTTACTCCTGGTGTCAACTATTTGCACTAGGGTTAATTTTTATTTTCCAACATTAGTCGCTGCTTCTTGGTAGTCTAGAGACTAGCATGCTAGACTGTGAGTCCAAAATGCTCAAGTGTGTTTGACACTTTAGGGCTGTGGGTGCATTATAAAGGAGACAGTCATATCTCACTAGTTAATCGTACAAGAGTGTTTTTTTAGTCTGTTGCTTCAAACGTTTGGGAAGATTCCTGCAGATAATCATTAGTGAAGCTTTTAATGAAACAAACCATTTTTTTCTTTTCTCCTTGAAGCCCATTCTCCAGTGGCTCAACGGTAAGTCTGAGGTCTTACTGCACTAAAAATTGGGTTTTAAAACCTATGATGTCATTTGTAGCAAGTAAACTGTGTTGTGTGAATCTTATAAATTCTAGTCATTAATAAACACTTGAGTATGATTTTTTTCTATTTCTGATGAACTTAAGATGGTATTTTTCTTGCCTTCATAGGCAGTTAAGATATGTTTCTTCTACCTTGCAGACAGTTAAGGAAATTATTTGATTTTTTTCTACTTTATGAACACTTAAAATACATTTTTTTTCGATTTGTGGACAGATAATATTGATTTTGCTTTTACAGACCAACATGTTTTTCTGATTCATGTATACTTAAGATAACATGTTTTTCAAATTTGTAGACAGTCAAGATAATGTTGTATAATGTTCATTTTTTCTACTTAAGATAACATATATTAAACTTGTAGACAGTTAAAACAGTGATGTTCCGACTTTATACACAGTGAATACATCACATTTCTTTCTTTTAGAGACATCTAACAATAATTTCAAATTTGTAGATGGTTAGGACAACATGATGTTTTTTTAGTTAGTTTTTGTCAATTTTTTTTCTTTAAGGTCAAATATCAGAGAGAAATTGAACGGCTTGAAAAGGAAAACAAAGAGTTGAGGAAACAAATTATGTTGAAGGCTGAAAAATCTGCTCCGAGACGAACAATCAAGGTGAAAGGAACCATCTCTCATGAAAGTGATAAGTTACATGCTTGGATATATCCATTTTATGACTTGTAGTAAAATGTTTTCCCATACCTCCAGAAGTGCTTTTAACATTGCGTAAAGTGCACTATGAAGAAAGATTGTGTATATAACAGCTTATTAAACTAACTGATTTTTATAAAACAATATTTTCCATCTAAATACTTTGGAGCTAGTAAGGGCTAAGGTTCTATGCCAGATTGAGATATCTGTTTTATCTGTGTTCTAGTTATTTTTTATATCCTGTAAAATATTTTGAGAGGTTTCGAATTTGTGCAGATTGGATTCAATCTGTAATAAAAGGATCATCGTTATTGCCTCCTAGTGGCAAAACTTTATGTCTGTAGACTAACAGTTATAAACCAGGTTTAGGTACCTGTGATGGACAGAGCCAATTGTGTAGCTCTGTGCTTAATTACAAACAAACAAACCATCTTTAATACATCTATTGTGGAAAGGTACAGTCGACAATAGCTGTTGTAGTTGTCTTTTCCATTGCATCATTGTTTTTCTTTAGTAACTTGCTAAATAAAAAATAAAACATTGTCATTACAACTTTGTTTTTTTAATTTGTTTATATTTTCAGAAAAATTTAATTGACATGTACTCCGAAGTCCTAGACGAGCTTAGCGACTATGATTCAAGTTACAACACTCAAGATCACTTACCAAGGGTAAGTTGTATATTTTATACACGAGATATGCTATGATATACAGCTGGTCCAAGTTGATAGACCACATACCATGGTAAACACTACATCTAATGAACTATGTGAATGTACATTGGATCTGTTCAATGGATGCATGTTTAATTTATTCAGACAAACCATGCAAGAAGCTAAATTTACTCAGAAGATTAGTTTTGCTACTTTGCTTTATTTGTCTTATTTTTCACTTGTCATTAGTGTTTTGGTTAAAATGACCATTGAAGGAAAAAGTGAGATTTTATTACAAATAATTGTAGGTAAAAATCAAGACATAATATACATACAAAATCTATGAAATAAGATTTCTGTGTTTGGTCTTTAAAACAGTTTGTGTTTTATGACTAAGAATTTCATGTATGGTGTGGTTCTACAGGGTTATAAAAGCTTATGACTTAGTATTACATGTATAGTGTCATTCTACGGGGTTATAAAAGTTTGTGACTTAGTATTACATGTGTGGTGTCATTCTACGGGGTTATAAAAGTTTGTGACTTAATATTACATGTGTGGTGTCATTCTATGGGGTTATAAAAGTTTATGACTTGGTATTACGTGTGTGGTGTTATTCTGCAGGGGTTATAAAAGTTTGACCTGGTATTACATGTGTGATGTGGTTTTACAGGGCTATAAATGTTTGACTTAATATTACATGTATGATGTAGTTCTACAGGGTTATAAAAATTTGACTTAATATTACTTGTGTGATGTGGTTCTACAGGGTTATAAAAGTTTATGATTTGGTATAAAGTGTGGTGTGGTTCTGCAGGGTTATAAAAGTTTGTGACTTGGTATAAATGTGGTGTGGTTCTAGAGGGTTATAAAAGTTTGTGACTTGGTGTTACATGTGTGGTGTCATTCTACAAGGTTATAAAAGTTTGTGACTTGGTGTTACATGTGTGTTGTCATTCTACAGGGGTTATAAAAGTTTGTGACTTGGTGTTACATGTGTGGTGTCATTCTACAAGGTTATAAAAGTTTCTTTATCATTTTTTCAAGCTAGTTTTTTTCAACCAATTAAACAGTTTGAATAATAACATTATTAATGTTTTTGTTGGGATGTTTATAGTTTTTATTATCATAATTTTAAAATTTGTAGATAAAATATAGTACAATATATCTATCTTGATGCTTTTTTCTAGGTTGTTGTAGTGGGAGACCAAAGTATCTTAATGTTGTTGTTTTTCGAGGTTGTTGTAGTGGGAGATCAAAGTATCTTAATGTTGTTGTTGTTTTTCTAGGTTGTTGCAGTGAGAGACCAAAGTATCTTAATCTTGTTCTTGTTTTTCTAGTTTGTTGTAGTGGGAGACCAAAGTATCTTAATGTTGTTGTTGTTTTTCTAGGTTGTTGTAGTGGGAGACCAAAGTATCTTAATGTTGTTGTTGTTTTTCTAGGTTGTTGCAGTGAGAGACCAAAGTATCTTAATGTTGTTGTTGTTTTTCTAGGTTGTTGCAGCGAGAGACCAAAGTATCTTAATGTTGTTGTTGTTTTTCTAGGTTGTTGTAGTGGGAGACCAAAGTATCTTAATGTTGTTGGTGTTTTTCTAGGTTGTTGTAGTGGGAGACCAAAGTATCTTAATGTTGTTGTTGTTTTTCTAGGTTGTTGCAGTGAGAGACCAAAATATCTTAATGTTGTTGTTGTTTTTCTAGGTTGTTGTAGTGGGAAACCAAAGTATCTTAATGTTGTTGTTGTTTTTCTAGGTTGTTGCAGTGAGAGACCAAAGTATCTTAATGTTGTTGTTGTTTTTCTAGGTTGTTGTAGTGGGAGACCAAAGTATCTTAATGTTGTTGTTGTTTTTCTAGGTTGTTGTAGTGGGAGACCAAAGTATCTTAATGTTGTTGTTGTTTTTCTAGGTTGTTGCAGTGGGAGACCAAAGTATCTTAATGTTGTTGTTGTTTTTCTAGGTTGTTGTAGTGGGAGACCAAAGTATCTTAATGTTGTTGTTGTTTTTCTAGGTTGTTGTAGTGGGAGACCAAAGTGCTGGAAAGACAAGTGTGTTAGAAATGGTTGCTCAAGCTAGAATATTCCCACGGTAAGGAAGAATGAGACTTAGTCAGAATTTGTTTCTTGTAAAGGCCGTAGAAAATTAAAATTATCCATAAACTTCTTAGAAAAGTTACTTTTCTACACATTACAAGATCTTAATCTAAAATTGAATGAAAATTAAGAAAAGGTAGATTTCTCTTTAGTTTTATAATAGTCAGAGGAAATGAAAAAAGATTTAGAAACTTGAATAAAAATGTACTGCTTTAATGAACTAATTAATTCTTAATGTACTGTTTTAATGAACTAATTAATTCTTAATGTACTGTTTTAATGAACTAATTAATTCTCAATGTACTGTTTTAATGAACTAATCAATTCTTAATGTACTGTTTTAATGAACTAATCAATTCTTAATGTACTGTTTTAATGAACTAATCAATTCTTAATGTAGTACTGTTTTAATGAACTAATTAATTCTTAATGTAGTACTGTTTTAATGAACTAATTAATTCTTAATGTACTGTTTTAATGAACTAATTAATTCGTAATATTTTCCATGTAAACATTTAAATAACGTAGGTTAACTTCTACTTACAATAGAACTGACCTTTCATTTAATTTGTTTTGCAAATCGATGTATATAAGACCTGTTAATACTAGAAATAAATGACCTTACATTCAATTTATTTATATAATTATTCAATTATACACTCGATATTTTACTTCACAGGAGCATTCACTAAAATACAAACCAAAATCTGCTTCACTTGGACTGTTCATTATACTGAACCCTAAAATAAAAATCAAACACTTAAATCCAGTCCTTATCATTGAAGTATTTATTACACCTTACAATAAATTAACTGTATTAACCACATCTTTTAAAAGCCAATCACTCTATCAAATCTCTCCTGCACTGCCAAAATCAGTGTTGTTGTCCATTAGTTTTATATTTAATATGATCTTGAGTAATCTTAGGTTAAAATATTTGTCCTGGATTTGTTTTTGAAGCTTATTTGCTTAGATGTAAGAAAATTCTTCTTCAACTAATATCTGTGTAATATTCTTCTTTATTTGATACTAGTCACAACCAAGAGTGACAGATAATAGGTGCTGATGGTTCAGTGATTAACTTAGATATTTGTGTTATTTCTGGTGAACGTTATATTTATGTTTGTAAATAAATCTGCTCATGACTGTTGCTACTTTGTGTATTTTAATTATCTGTATTTGTTCTGAGTGGTACAAGTTTTTTCATAAGCAGTTTTCACTTTGGTAATTTCCTGTGTTTATACTCAGATATACTGATATAAGATAATTAACTGGTAGATGTGTAAACAAAAGCAACTGTTGTTTCTCTAGGGTGCTGGAGAAATGATGACACGAGCTCCAGTCAAGGTCACTCTCAGTGAAGGCCCCTACCACATAGCCAAATTTAAAGACAGTTCTAGAGAATTCGATCTGACTCGAGAAAGTGAGGTATGAAAATAATGTCTTTGCTTAAACAGATAAAAAAGATGGCTTAGAAAAACATTGTTATTTATGTGAGGAAAAATATTTCATTAATTTCTTGTTGGAGGCATTTTTGGTCTGTTCTGTTTCCTTGCTTTATTAAGAACTACTTTGCAAATAAATGTCATAATTATGAAAACAAAAAGTAAAGTTTATTATTAAACGATAGAATTTTATTCAAACGGAGAGCAGCAACGAAATGTTTAGGCTTTACTTTTGTTTTCCTTGTCTCTAATAAAGCATACTCAAATAATAAATGCTTCTCTTATTAACATTAGCTTCAAAACCTGAATGTGCCTGTTTTACATTTATGTACACTTTTAGTGCAATGATTTAAGACAAACAGTAAATGATAAATAACGAGTGATAAACATTCCTGATGTCATTATCAGTAACTAGAAATTTCTAAATGTGCAAGTTTCAAATTTTCAACTGTAAATATACAAGTTTTATGTATTCAAACTTACATGTGTTAGTTCCATGTGGTAATCCTTAGTACATCATTGTGGGACAACTTTATGTCTTCAGATTTAGTGCTAAAAGTGAAGGTCTGATTCCTTGGTAACACAACAGATAGCCTGTTGTGACTTTGCTATTAGAAAACACACACATCTAGTACATCAGTTTTATGAAGGAACTTTTAAATATCAGTTATAGATAAAAGGTTCCAAGTATGCTAGCTCCAGCCATGTAATAAGTTCATTAGCTCTAGTTGAAAATTACATCATTTATATTAGTTCTATATAAGCCTAACTCAGACTGAATTTTGCCAGTGTAGAAACATTTTTGATGTGTAGTGTTCAGAGTTTTAGTACTTGTTTGTTGTTTTCATGTTTAGCTTGCAGACCTGAGGAGAGAGGTAGAAATACTGAATGAAAATAGCGTAGTCAGTGGAAAAACTGTCAGTTCTGATGTAAGTGAGATGGATAATTTATAATTTTGTAAGAATGAGTGAAAAAACATTCATTGTTGAAAAATAATATTTTGGTTGTTCATTATGGAGATATGTTTGGAAGAGATGAAAAGGTAATCCATAGTTAGACTGATACATTTTCAAAATTAAAGAATTGACCAGTTAAAAAAAAAAAAAATAGGTAAACAGAGAGCTATCTCTGTTCTTACCACATTTTTACAAACATAAAGTTTTAGAGATATACACTCTCTTAGAAATTTTAAAGTTTTATGATTGCAGAATAGGAGAATTCCATCAGAAAGTCCTCTAACTTTCTATATAGAGAGTCAGTTTATAGTAATCTGCATTTGTAGATTCTTACATTTTAATTACACTGGAATAAGAAATTTGGGGCTTTAACCTGTGTAGTAAAAGCCACAGCCAAAGGGAGGTTAAAGTTTAGAATATGTAAATGGTTATTATAAACCATGAACCCATAGTTTTACATTACAAAAACCCATAGTGTTACATTACAAGATTTCAAGTTTATCTGGAGTAATTTTCTCTCTTTTTGTGATTTTCTTTTAACAATAGGAATCTAATTACAAAACATAAACATGTTCAGGCAAAATATTCTGCTACTTTTTCAAGTGTATTAGAAGTACTGTTCTCTATGTAAATGTGATTTAAAAATCTAAGTATGAGACAAGAGACGTACTTAGGAGAAAATAAATTAACTTGTGTTCGTCAACAAGTTTCTGATTGGACAAATCAACAGTGAGTGAAGAGATTAAACTATTCATTTTTGTATCTTTAACTTTTGCTGCTTGTGGAGAATGCTTCTGATTGAGTGTAACATTTTTGGATTAGGCAACAGTATCCTTTCTTTTCTGTGGTTGTAAATAACAAGTCTGTAAAAATTAAACCAAGTAGTCCTGAGGTCCTAAATATACTACCATAGTGTTTGATTGGTGTGATGTGATTACCTATTTACTTATCTTGTGAATAACCTTTGTAACATATTGACCATTTCACTGATGAAGTCTTGAGGCATATTGTATAACTTTGTACTTTTCGACAAAATTGTAAGAGAAGGAATTATGAATTGTGAGAAATAGTTTGGTAGCTTAATTTTTTGTAATATTTTGCCTTAAGAAAAACAAATATTTATCAAACAATATCTGGTATGAATTGTGAAACATGCAAAGCATTAAGTTCAGGACTAATCCAGTGTGGCTTCCAGAGAAAGAAGAGAACATGGGGGTATTTCAGCTGCACTTGGTTTTTCAAAAGCTACTATCATTGAGACATTTTTTTGCTGAAAGTTGTGTCTGTTTCTGAAAAATCTTTTCTAAATTCAAAATTGTTGTGTTGATTGTGTTTTGATGATTAAAACTTAGTTATAGCAATTAAATTATTCTCTCAAAGACTCAAATTGCATTAAATTTATATAACAATCACTAAGAAAGGTTGAGCAAAGAGAAACTTAACAGAAATATCTATTGAGTAAGACTTCTAGTTTTGAGTGTGATAATGTCAAACCCATCATTGACTCAAGTGAAACTTCAATCTTTAAATTTTTACCATGCTGTCTATGGCAAATTGGAAAGTTTTAATAAATCATGAAAAAAATGTTGAGTGAACTGAAAACTTTGGTATGAAGGAAAACATGATGGATTGATATTTAAGTGTTTAGGAACAACTTTATTTAAATGTTTATAATAAGAAAGAGAAGAAATGAACTTCTGTGTATCTTTAAAAGTAAACATACTTGTATACTGATTATATTAGGAGGAGTTATATCAGTCTAATGTGTTTTGTAGGTGATAGCCATGACTGTAAAAGGACCAGGAATTCAAAGAATGGTGCTTGTTGACCTTCCAGGGGTCATTAGTGTGAGTATTTAACCTTTAAATGAACATAAAACCTACATAGTCCTGTCATAATTTGTGGTAAAAACACTTTTTTACATATGGTTTTTAATATTTCATTTTAAATCAATTAGAGAAGTTAATAAACAGATCTTTAGTTTTAAAAGATCACAAAAATCATGTTGTCTACTACCCTCAAGATTAGGATGTGTGAAGTCAAGCTTGACCACTTTTAAAATAAGCATGAGAAATGCTTTTAAGGTTTTTGTCAGTGAATAAAGATGACTTATAAATTCCAGTTTTATTACTAGAGAATCTCTTGTACATTATTTCAATTCTGAACATTAAGCTGCTCAATTTTGGCTTTTAGATTCACATTAAGTGAAAGCTGTATTACAGAGTTGTCAGTTAGCTTTAATAAGGTAAAAAAGATTAGAATCAGGCTGTTACAGGTAAAATGATATTTTGAGTCCAATCAGTAATATTAGTTTTAAAATAAAGAATAACTTATATTCATCGATGATTGAGGTGGAAGATTTGTGTGTTTAAAATTAATAAGTGTGCATATTTTCTTTCTCAGACCGTCCACGACTGAAATGTCAGATGATACAAGAGATGCCATTAAAGAGATCACTCAGAACTACATGAGTAACCCTAATGCCATTATTTTGTGTATTCAAGGTAGGGTTATCGTTTTACACTAAAGATCTAGAGATTATAGTATAAAAATATAAGTATTAGTTGTTCAAGTTAAATAATGTAATTTTTAATAACTTGACATTATTAATTCTGAATTATTGAGGTTTGATAAGCTCGGAAACTGTCTCTTTTTTATTTCTTTGTGAAATTGAAATCAAGTAAGTTGCCAAGTAATGCCAAATTGAAGTGCAGAACATGTTTTAAGTTATTAATCAGACAGCTCATTGTGCGCACTCCCGTTTACTGTTTTCTGTTCTAATTATTTAGTGCTATAGTAAGACACTTGATAACTGACTGATATGTTTTCTGACTCCTTAGAGGGTATTGTTTGGTTGTTCTCTGCTACAGTCGTATATAAAATTCTTTTAGCAGGCTAGATGCACAGTGGTAGTGCAGCAGACGTGAAATTGAGATGCGTATTTTATAAGGAGAGTATAACAATAGAATAGAATACTGAGAAAATATCACATTGACTAGTTTTTTTAGTGGTTATCTTTGACACTTAAAAGCTGACATGGTCACCCTTTATGTGCTTATTAAGCAAATTGGGCTTTTTGAAGCTCCTGTGTACTCACTCTGTCGTTTTTGACTAATCTCTACTTAATTGTCTGTCTTGGCTTTTGTTTCCAGCATTCAACTTTGGGTTCACTTTTATTGAACAATAACTCTTCAACTACAGGCAGCTGACCTGATCGTAGTGACCTGAGAAATGTTCTATCAATTCCCCAGATAAGAAACCTTTAAAAGGTTAACCACATGTGAATTAGATTACTAAATTCAATTCATTGTAGTGGGACTTAACAACAAACCCTAGTTTACTGTCTTAGTTTTTGACCATGTTTTTTGTTGTTGTTTTTTTCAGATGGTTCAGTTGATGCTGAGAGGAGTATTGTGACAGACTTAGTCAGCCAGATGGATCCACAGGGAAAGAGAACAATATTTGTTTTAACCAAAGTAGACCTAGCAGAGCTAAATATGACCAACCCCTAACAGGGTTTGTTTTGTTATATTTTGTATAAAATTTATTACTTTCTTCTAAAATCCTAGTCACAAATGATTGTATTGTAAACTAAGTTTTTAGAAAAATATTTTCATGTAATTCAACTCTGTTTTCCTTCTGTCAAAAGCTGTTTAAAATATGAAGAGACAGATTTTCTTTCTGTTTCTCTAATTCTTCAACCTGTTTCTTTATGAAGCTTAACCTTTTAAGAAAACTTTTTAAATTCTTCACAGATCAAGAAAATACTAGATGGAAAGTTGTTTCCCATGAAGGCTTTGGGATATTTTGCAGTTGTGACAGGCAGAGGTGAATCTTTTAAAATTTTGTTCTAAGTGTGATCAGTAATTAATTTTATAAAAAAATAATAATTAATTTGCCTTTAAAAATAAGTTTCACATTATGTGCAATGTACAATGTCTAGTCCTCTTCAACTTTAAGGCAACTGTTATTTCTCAGGTAATGAAATCCCCATGTGGCTTTCGTGGCTCTGGATAAAAGAAATTAAAACCTTTTTCCTGGGCCAGGGAATTTTTTTAAATTGGTTAAGTTTGATAATTTGTGAAGTGTTTAAAAATGTTTTAATAGTTAATATGACATAAGGAAACAGTTCAATTAAAAGTATACTTTTGTTTTGTAATATATAATATCAAACACAATGTTGAATATATACAAATCATGGAAAAAGATGGTTTGAGCTTGCTGTGAGGAGAGGTTTATGAAAGTCAACTTACCTTTTTATTCCATGTCATTAGAACATGTGCTTAAGTGTTACTGTTGACATTTATTGAGCTTAAACTGTGTTTTACTATCAAATATTCTGTTTTTCTGTCATTAATTTGAATGTATTGGTTAGGTAAAAGCTGGGCAGTTTAATATCATCATGTCTGTGGGTATCACGTTTATTATCCTCTGACATTTCTGTCTACTTTCACAGTTCATCCACGTTTATATTTGAAGGAAACCTTTTTTTTTCTTCATACTTTACATGTAGTGACAAATTATTCAAGTGTTTTTGTCTTTTTAAAGGAAACAAAGAAGACAGCATCCAAACAATTAAAAATTACGAAGAGCAGTTTTTCCGAAACTCTAGACTTTGCAAGTACGTATGTATGAATGTTAGTAAAGTTAACCAAAACTTAGGAAAAAAGAAAGTTAATACAGTTTTATGAAATTGGAAAAGTAAGATAAAAAAACCTTTTATTTATTTTTAGTATCATTGGTGTTTAGTTGTTAGGGAAAAGAAACTTTCCCCAGCTGGGGTATTTGGATACACAAGTATCCCCAATTTGCCCCACTTGTGTTTTGTTCAGCTGGAGAGAATTTTATGTTTGAGAATTATTCTGAAAGAAGTTTCTGATTGGGAGTACATTGATTTTGAGCTAAAAAAAAGTGTTGGAAGAAGGGAAAAATGGTAAAGGAAGGGTTTATTTGTTTTGGTGAAGGCAGTGGTCTATGGACAGGATCACAGTTTGGCAGGGATCTATAAATCTTATATCATGGATGTGACCTTGAATCAAAATCAAATGACAAAAAATTAATATGGAGTGAAATGGAAGTATCTCAAGAAAACCCATTTTCACAGGATATGGTGGGTGGTGATGACTAGTTGCTTTCCCTTTAGTCTTACACTGCTAAATTAGGGATGGCTAGCACAGATAACCCTTATGTAGCTTTGCCTGAAGTTCAAAACAAACAAGTAAACGAAGTTTGACAGAAATGAAGAATTCTGTTGGATGTTCTTCTTTCGACTAGCTTACCTAATCAGTTGAGTATGCTAGTTGGTTGGTAGATGTTTGGATTAGAGCTTTTATTTGAGTTTTTAGGATTACAGTGGTAGTTGCTTTTTTTTTTCAGGAGTCTGGTAAACAGCTGATTAATAATGATAATTTTTTTATAAAGCAAATCATTTGGAGTATTTTCAAGGATAATGTTTTTAATCTTGTCATGTTAGGATCTTAAGAGATTTGATGTTTATTTTTTTAATTTGCCTACAGTGTATTTTCTGTTTAGCATGTTATGGTCTGATAATGTGTTAGTGGTTGTATTGATAGCTGGGAAGCAAGGAGTGTATAGATCTGGGTTTGAGTCTATACAGTTTGTTTTGTTGAATGTGGTGGCATTTAAGTTTTTAAAGGCTGATTTATAATAGTGTGCAGGAAGGTGGATCTCGCAGTGATGTATTTAATGTGGTGACATTTTGTGATGCTATTTTTATTCAAAGTTAAATTAATTCTAATGTTTCGTTTTGTTCATTTATGGATTCATCAATACTTTTTTACTAAAGTTCAGGCCAGTCAGTGCCCTTTAACATTTCAATGTTTTGTTAGCTTTTATGCTGTTCATCTGTGGCTTAAGTGTTTAGTTGCATGTGGCAACGAATTGTCTTCATGGGTATCTTCATTTGAAAGATGGTTTATCAAATTTTGGTGTAAGTGTCCAGTGATTGTTTCCAGGGTCCATCCAGGTGGAAGAAGTAAACATTTCTGAGGCTTTACTGATTGCTTATATTATTTGTTCTGCTTGGTCATCTTGTTGTGACTTACTCTTATTGCAGTGAACTACTGGTTTTAGTTGTACCTGTTGTTTTTTTTCAGAAGCTGTCCTTTAGGTGGGGAATGTACAAGAATTAAATTGTTTAATTTTTATTTTATGACACTTTAAATTTCAAACTCCTTTTATTTAATATTTGTTTTACTGCCAGTTTCTCTATGATGATTTTAAATCCATGGTCTTCAGCTGTGGTCCACTTATCTCAAGAGTCTGTATGAGCAAAGATACAGTTATCTCATTAAGTTTTCATTGAACAAAATTTGTTTTTTGATAAAGTAAAAATAAAATTCAGTTACTTAAATTATGGTTAAAATTTCAATAGTTTATTTAATCTTGGATTTGTGTCGAGGGTAAGAAACATATCTTCACCCATACCACAGTCTCGTTTTTGGCTTTGCTAACTTACTTTGAATATCTTGGGAATTGGGAACACATCACATTGACTGAACACTTGTTGCATTGTTTGGTGTTTCATGTCTAAACATAATAGTTGTTTTTTACGTAACAGTGCAGTGCTATTTTTCTGATGGGTTTTGTAGAATATAATGCAAGAATATGCTAAACTTGGTTGTCAATTTTTCACATATTACCTATGATAAAGTATCTTTTTGACAGCCTAACTTGGTTTCCTTTTTCAGGATGTATTTCTTTGCAAACTGATAGATGATTGACACTCAACTTACAGTTTGCATGTCCTATGTTCAAATCCTATTAAGGAAAATGTTTGCCTTTCATGCCATAATAGAGTTATATTATGATGGTAAATTCCACTTCTTGTTTAAAAGAGTAGCCCAAGATTTGGTTGTGGGTGGTGTTGACTAGCTATTTTCCCTCTAGTGCATCATAAATAAATTAGTGATATCCATGGCAGATAGCCCTGGAGTAGATTTACATGAAATTCATCAAATGAAAGTTTATTACAGATTGGTCTTATGTTTTCACTTTTTTGTCATAAAGAATTGTAAAATATATATGGTAACTGAAAACTGACATATTTTATCATGACTGCTTTGTTTAAAAAGTGACTATTTCAGATAGGCAGAAAGAATAATATCTTAGTAAAGTCTATACTGTGCTTGGTATTGGCTCTATAAATCTCTGGAAGCATACTTTTTCACAATTAACTTTATCACTTCTTACAGAGAGGGTGTATTAAACATGTCTCAGTGTACAACTCAGAGTCTCAGCTTGGCAGTGTCTGAGTGTTTTTGGAAGATGGTGAAAGAGTCGGTTGAACAGCAGGCTGATGCTTTTAAAGGTAAAGTCATCCCTGGAGACAAAAGGATGATAAATTGGAAGCCCTATGGTATTTAGATGATTTGTACAAACATGGTACTTGGATAACAAAGATATTTAAATCAAAAGAAATGTGCATTGAGTCAAGCTAACTTAACCTTTATTAGTTCCAAACTTAAGGTTAATATCGAGTTTATTTCTCAGAGGTTGTTTTAAGCGTAAATGTGATGTCTCAGAAGCTGTTTAAAGTAACAGAAGTATATGGTTTTTCAATAACCCTTCCAACTAACTATTGTAATGTTGAATCAGAGTTTGCAAATGAACACAAAAGAAAGGTTTATAATTAATAAGAACTTTTTCATATATAAACTTTTAAAGTGATCACTTCAGTGTTTAACCAATTGATCAATCTATGATACTTTATGGAAAGAAAACTGCTTATTTTGAATTTGTGGTTCATCAGAGAAAATGCTGTTTTCAACATATTGCATAGTTTATTGCAACAGAGAAAACCTAAACAATACATAGTTTAGACATTACCTTATTTCTTTTAGTGGTTTTAGAATAACCCAGAAGGTATTGATGAAGTTCATTCTGTGTTTCAGCCACTCTTGTTTAACTTGTTCAGTGTTTTAATTTCTTGTTTATCACTATATTTGTAATGTCTTCCTTCCTCTTAAAAACTGTTTGAAAACTTAACACTGCATTTGTTTAAAATCTTACTCCAAATACAAAGTTTCTGAATATTTAATAAATATTTTTATTTGTTCTTACCTCATTAAATCCATCTTAAACATACAGAGTGAATAATATTAAACTGTGTGTGTATGTGTGTGGGCTCATAATGGCCCAGCAGTGTGTGGCTTTACAGTGCTAGAAATTGAGTTTCAATACCTTTGTGGGCAGAGCACAGATGGCCCTTTATGTAGCTTTGTTCTAACTTCAAACATACAAAGAAATATTTTTGTGTAGGAACACACACACATATACATGTACAATCAAAGTCTTCCATTGTAGACACCAGGAAGGATCTCGTATATTGTTTCTCACTCTTACATAAAGTAAGCATTCGGCTCGTAAAACGTGTTAGTTTCTTTAGAGCACACATTCTGAAAACATCTAGTTCTTGGGGGTTGTTTCTTCCAAACATTTTGAGATACAGTAGTCTATGTGTTGACAAATATTTTTTTATTTTTTTTACCTGGAATGAGAGAGTTATTTTTATCTACTGTTTGATGGCTCTGTTTTTAAAATTATATGAAGGATATTTTCATATGGAGTAAAAATTTGGTTTAATATCATGCAGCACAAAATTAAAAAGAAGTATAGAAGTAGTGTATGTATGTCATTAATGACACTGAAATGTCTTTAACAACAAATACTCATTTCATCTCTGTTCACAGAATTGTTGAAATGTCTTTAACAACAAATACTCATTTCATCTCTGTTCACAGAATTGTTGAAATGTCTTTAACAACAAATACTCATTTCATCTCTGTTCACAGAATTGTTGAAATGTCTTTAACAACAAATACTCATTTCATCTCTGTTCACAGAATTGTTGAAATGTCTTTAACAACAAATACTCATTTCATCTCTGTTCACAGAATTGTTGCTCTTAACCAAATCTGACTTGTCTCTAACTTATGTTCGGAGTTTTCATGCAAGTTCACACTTAGGGTTTCTGATAGAAACACGACTCTTCAAACAATTTTTACTCATAGTTTCTGTTAATCCTAAAAGAGTGTATTCATTCCTTTTTGTTACTTTCACTGTAAAACTAATACAGTTACGTGTTTTAGAATCCACATTAGGTAAATAATGTATTTGGTTCTTGAAGTCACTAGACATGAAACTTTCTGTTCAGTTTTCCTCATTTTACTTCATCTTCCAGCTACTCGATTTAATCTTGAAGTCGAATGGAAGAACAATTTCCCAAGACTCAGGGAACTTGACAGAGTGAGTTTTTCTTTTTTCAATTTCAAAATACAAAAATGAAAGATATTTTTCAATTAATATTTCAACATTTTCTCAATTTTAAAATACAGCTGTATCAGTTTCATTCCTTGTCTTGAAGAATATTAAGCTATATGTATAAGTTAATCAAAGTCATCCTTCTATGTCACTAGTGGTTTGAGTTTCATATATACTGCCAGAATAAGTGTTTATATTTTATTTTGTTACATGTATTAATATTCAGGATGATAAAACCTAAGGAACCTGTGCAAGGCTAATGATCATTTTCCATTGTATTCTAATCATGTGAAAATGTCTCTGTGCTATATGTATATAATTTGTTGTACATATATTATTTAATTACATGAAAGCTGTTAGATTTTAATATATCTTTATTCACTCAAAAAAACAGATGTGATACTGTAGTGTTTCACTCTGTTTCAGATTTTGAGTAGACTCAAGTTTGATATTGATGAAGTGTGAAACTACAAGGTTCATACCTTATATATCCCATGATTCCACAGTGTTTGTCTGTAACAGTTAGCTCCCTCTTCTGAAGAACATTTATTTAATAAACTGTTGTCTCTGAGATTCTATTTTTACTTCTGGTTTTCAGATTAATTGTGTTATTTTTCACGTAGATCTCGTGAGGAAGGTAATTAATGTAATTTTGTTAGTGTAAGTAATCTAACTCTGTTAGTATAATTAGCGTAATTTTATTACTAAATTTTAAAACTCTTCAGGATGAACTATTTGAAAAAGCTAGAGGAGAAATCCTGGATGAAATTGTGAACCTCAGCCAGCTGAGCCCTAAACATTGGTGAGTTCTGTTCTATAAAATAGGATGAGTCTACTCTGTACTATATTGTTTTATCATGTAGAACACTAGTTCTGTTCTGTAAAATAGGATGAGTCTACTCTGTACTATATTGTTTTATCATGTAGAACACTAGTTCTGTTGTGTAAAATAGGATGAGTCTACTCTGTACTATATTGTTTTATCATGTAGAACACTAGTTCTGTTGTGTAAAATAGGATGAGTCTACTCTGTACTATATTGTGTTATCATGTAGAACACTAGTTCTGTTGTGTAAAATAGGATGAGTCTACTCTGTACTATATTGTTTTATCATGTAGAACACTAGTTCTGTTGTGTAAAATAGGATGAGTCTACTCTGCACTATATTGTTTTATCATGTAGAACACTAGTTCTGTTCTGTAAAATAGGATGAGTCTACTCTGCACTATATTGTTTTATCATGTAGAACACTAGTTCTGTTCTGTAAAATAGGATGAGTCTACTCTGCACTATATTGTTTTATCATGTAGAACACTAGTTCTGTTCTGTAAAATAGGATGAGTCTACTCTGCACTATATTGTTTTATCATGTAGAACACTAGTTCTGTTCTGTAAAATAGGATGAGTGTACTCTGCACTATATTGTTTTATCATGTAGAACACTAGTTCTGTTCTGTAAAATAGGATTTGTCTACACTGTACTATATTGTTTTATCATGTAGAACACTAGTTCTGTTCTGTAAAATAGGATGAGTCTACACTGTACTATATTGTTTTATCATGTAGAACACTAGTTCTGTTGTGTAAAATAGGATGAGTCTACACTGTACTATATTGTTTTATTATGTAGAACACTAGTTCTGTTCTGTAAAATAGGATTTGTCTACACTGTACTATATTGTTTTATCATGTAGAACACTAGTTCTGTTATGTAAAATAGGATGAGTCTACACTGTACTATATTGTTTTATCATGTAGAACACTAGTTCTGTTGTGTAAAATAGGATGAGTCTACACTGTACTATATTGTTTTATTATGTAGAACACTAGTTCTGTTCTGTAAAATAGGATTTGTCTACACTGTACTATATTGTTTTATCATGTAGAACACTAGTTCTGTTATGTAAAATAGGATGAGTCTACACTGTACTATATTGTTTTATCATGTAGAACACTAGTTTTGTTCTGTAAAATAGGATGAGTCTACACTGTACTATATTGTTTTATCATGTAGAACACTAGTTCTGTTCTGTAAAATAGGATGAGTCTACTCTGCACTATTGTTTTATCATGTAGAACACTAGTTCTGTTCTTTAAAATAGGATGAGTCTACTCTGTACTATATTGTTTTATCATGTAGAACACTAGTTCTGTTGTGTAAAATAGGATGAGTCTACTCTGCACTATATTGTTTTATCATGTAGAACACTAGTTCTGTTCTGTAAAATAGGATGAGTCTACACTGTACTATATTGTTTTATCATGTAGAACACTAGTTCTGTTGTGTAAAATAGGATGAGTCTACTCTGCACTATATTGTTTTATCATGTAGAACACTAGTTCTGTTGTGTAAAATAGGATGAGTCTACTCTGTACTATATTGTTTTATCATGTAGAACACTAGTTCTGTTGTGTAAAATAGGATGAGTCTACTCTGTACTATATTGTTTTATCATGTAGAACACTAGTTCTGTTCTGTAAAATAGGATGAGTCTACTCTGTATTATAATGTTTTATCATGTAGAACACTAGTTCTGTTGTGTAAAATAGGATGAGTCTACTCTGTACTATATTGTTTTATCATGTAGAACACTAGTTCTGTTCTGTAAAATAGGATGAGTCTACTCTGTATTATAATGTTTTATCATGTAGAACACTAGTATGTTGTGTAAAATAGGATGAGTCTACTCTGTACTATATTGTTTTATCATGTAGAACACTAGTTCTGTTGTGTAAAATAGGATGAGTCTATTCTGCACTATATTGTTTTATCATTTAGAACACTAGTTCTGTTGTGTAAAATAGGATGAGTCTACTCTGTACTATATTGTTTTATCATGTAGAACACTAGTTCTGTTGTGTAAAATAGGATGAGTCTACTCTGTACTATATTGTTTTATCATGTTGAACACTAGTTCTGTTGTGTAAAATAGGATGAGTCTACTCTGTATTATATTGTTTTATCATGTTGAACACTAGTTCTGTTGTGTAAAATAGGATGAGTCTACTCTGTATTATATTGTTTTATCATGTTGAACACTAGTTCTGTTGTGTAAAATAGGATGAGTCTACTCTGTAATATATTGTTTTATCATGTAGAACACTAGTTCTGTTGTGTAAAATAGGATGAGTCTACTCTGTATTATATTGTTTTATCATGTAGAACACTAGTTCTGTTCTGTAAAATAGGATGAGTCTACTCTGTACTATATTGTTTTATCATGTAGAACACTAGTTCTGTTGTGTAAAATAGGATGAGTCTACTCTGCACTATATTGTTTTATCATGTAGAACACTAGTTCTGTTGTGTAAAATAGGATGAGTCTACTCTGTACTATATTGTTTTATCATGTAGAACACTAGTTCTGTTCTGTAAAATAGGATGAGTCTACTCTGTATTATATTGTTTTATCATGTTGAACACTAGTTCTGTTGTGTAAAATAGGATGAGTCTACTCTGTACTATATTGTTTTATCATGTAGAACACTAGTTCTGTTGTGTAAAATAGGATGAGTCTACTCTGCACTATATTGTTTTATCATGTAGAACACTAGTTCTGTTCTGTAAAATAGGATGAGTCTACTCTGTACTATATTGTTTTATCATGTAGAACACTAGTTCTGTTCTGTAAAATAGGATGAGTCTACTCTGTATTATATTGTTTTATCATGTAGAACACTAGTTCTGTTGTGTAAAATAGGATGAGTCTACTCTGTACTATATTGTTTTATCATGTAGAACACTAGTTCTGTTGTGTAAAATAGGATGAGTCTACTCTGTACTATATTGTTTTATCATGTAGAACACTAGTTCTGTTGTGTAAAATAGGATGAGTCTACTCTGCACTATATTGTTTTATCATGTAGAACACTAGTTCTGTTCTGTAAAATAGGATGAGTCTACTCTGTACTATATTGTTTTATCATGTAGAACACTAGTTCTGTTCTGTAAAATAGGATGAGTCTACTCTGTACTATATTGTTTTATCATGTAGAACACTAGTTCTGTTCTGTAAAATAGGATGAGTCTACTCTGTACTATATTGTTTTATCATGTAGAACACTAGTTCTGTTCTGTAAAATAGGATGAGTCTACTCTGTACTATATTGTTTTATCATGTAGAACACTAGTTCTGTCATGTTAAATAGGATTAATTTATACAGGGTGTTTAAAAATAAATATATCAAAAATAAAGTTGAATAATTTTAGTGTTATTTGAAATAACAAACATTTGATGTAATTACAGTTAGTAGGTTTGTGAGTTTTGTTGTATTAAGTTTTTCTTGTTTTTCTGATGACTGAACTGTTACTGGAGCATTCTATTTACAAATGCTCCCAGAGTTTTTTATTTCATGACTTCGAAAAACTCCTGACTTCTTATAAAGAGCTATCTCCCAAAAGAATAGAGTACCACCCCACTTTGCTCAAATTGTTAAACCAAAGTTGTCTGAAGTATTGGATTGGTAGAGGAAGACCTGCTCGTTTGGCCAATTTAACTTTTTTAGATTTTAATCTTTGGGAATTTTCTGAAAACAAAAGTCTAAGACCTTAGAGAACTGAAACATGATTTATTAATCTACCTTATCTTAAACATTTGATTGGTTTATCTACCTTATCTTAAACAACTGATTGGTTTATCTACCTTATCTTAAACATCTGATTGGTTAATCTACCTTATCCATATGTACTGGTGTGTTGGAAGATGTTTTATCACAAGTTGAACACAGAATTATATTAATTTTTGTTAATGATGAAAGATATGTAGAAGTCAATTAATTATCAAAACTTTAATTATTAGCCTACTTATCTTTATATTGAGTTTTTATTGTTATCTCAAATAACATCAAAGCTGTTCAACTTTATTCTTGGTACATTTATTTTTAAACACCCTGTATATAAATATTTGCCATCAGGTTAATCATGGCATTCTTCTGATTAGTATAATAAAATGTGTCTTAGAATGGCTGGTATGGATATTAACACTATTATTGATAAGCAAAGAACAACGTTTTGACCCTCCTAGGTCATCTTCATGTTAAGAAGTGACTGATGTGTGTAACTGAAAGTCTTTTTAAACCTCTTTGTAGATTAATTAGAAAGCTGCTTAGATAACCATTTTCAGACATTCTATTTCAGTGAGTTACATATTAATTATGTTGTAAAATGCATATTTAAAAGATACAAAAATTTTTTGTAAAGAACTTAGAGTAAAAAAAACAAACAAATTAGGTCTCTTTAGTGATGCCATTTGAGTACACAAATTGTTAACCTTTGTTAACCTGAAAATGACTTAGGAAGGTTGAAATGTTGTTCTCTGCTTATTTATAAGTGTTAATACCCATACCAGCCGTTCTGAGAAACATTTTTATTTCAACTGGGTTTTTCATCATCACTAAGTATAAGGAAACATCACATCTACATGTATGAATGATTTGAAGTAATTAAACAAATACCTGACAAACTCTCAAAATATTTGCTCTGTTTCAGAGCAAACTTTCTAGTTTTAATTAATCTAGTCTGATTCAGGAATCAGAATTTTTGCATTTATACAGAAGAGAGATTTATTTAGACATTAAACAGCCAGTGAATATTTTGTATTATTGGCTTAGGGAAGAAGCATTATCAAAGAAGATCTGGGATAAAATGTCTGTTCATGTGTTTGAGAACATCTATATTCCGGCTGCTCAGACTGAGAATTCAGGGTAGGTGGTCATCAAAATATTGTTTAATCTAACACTGATGTTGTAATAAAACTGGCAGAGTGTCAAATATTGAATATAAACAGTTAGTGGTTGTGTAACAAAACTGGCAGAGTGCCAAATATTGAACAGAAACAATTAGTGGTTGTGAAACAAAACTGGCAGAGTGCCAAATATTGAATAGAAACAGTTAGTGGCTGTGAAACAAAACTGGCAGGGTGCCAAATATTGAATAGAAACAGTTAGTGGCTGTGAAACAAAACTGGCAGAGTGCCAAATATTGAATAGAAACAGTTAGTGGCTGTGAAACAAAACTGGCAGAGTGCCAAATATTGAATAGAAACAGTTAGTGGCTGTGAAACAAAACTGGCAGAGTGCCAAATATTGAATAGAAACAGTTAGTGGTTATGTAACAAAACTGCCAGAGTGCTAAATATTGAATAGAAACAGTTAGTGGTTGTGTAACAAAACTGGCAGAGTGCTAGATATTGAATAGAAACAGTTAGTGGTTGTGTAATAAAACTTGCAGTGACTGATTTTAAATAGTAATAATGACTAGTTGTGTAATAGAACTGAGAGTGCTAAGTATTTAATAACTCTTATGTAACATGCTTGTAGAGGGCACCAGCTATTGAGTAGTAGCCACATACAAACATACAGTTGAAGTATGATACAAAAACCTAGAAGTTTTTATTTTTTTAATCAGGATATTATATTATTTTGCATCTATGTTTCTCTTAACGTTAATTTTGTGGTTTTACTATAATTAAATTTTTCACTTGTTATTGAGGGAACAGAACAAAACACATTCAGTTCTGATCCTTGACTGTAGCTGTTATTTGTAAGTTAAAATATTAACAGTTGAAACCTGTATAATGATTTCCATTAACCTTAGTACCATGTCTGGTTTTTATCAGACACTTTTGTAAAAATGTAACACTTCTAGTATTGCTTTTAAACTTCAAACAAAACTTTGTTTTATAAAACTTTAATAACTGTTTTAAATGTGTGTGTGATAGTTTCAGATGTACTGAGCAAAAATAAAAACAAAGTATGTTATTATATTTAATTCACATAAAGTTTTAGGAACAGTGGACCTCAAATTTGTCTTTTGATACAAGGTTCTTATTGATTTTTTTTAATCAAAGTTTCTCTTATTGGATAAGAATTATTTACGTATTGTAGTTTATTCTTATCGTAACGTTAACCGATGACAAACTGCTCTTGTAAAGTAAAGTCAAGTGTTGTTATCTAATGTCTTGAATAATGTTCTACATTCTAGTACATTTAATACAACTGTCGACATCAAGCTACAGCAGTGGGCAGACAAAGCATTGCCAAAAAAATGTGTAGAGGTAAGTCACTGGTGACTATTGTGCGAGTTTAAAACAGCAAACAGTAAAGTGAGAAAGATATATAACATTTTGATACGTGCATGTGACAGGTAAGATATTCACACTGTAGAGCTATCCCGATATTTCTACCTATTTCAGTTTGTAATACTCATTTCAACATTCACTGGCCTGGCATGGCCAGGTTGTTAGAGTGCTTGACTCACAATCTGAGGGCTGCAGGTTCGAATCCCCGTCCTACCAAACATGCTTGCCCTTTCAGCCATGGGCAGGGCTGAACTACTTATTAGACACAATATGCACAGTGCCTATGAAAATTTGAGGGCCTACACAAACTGCGGGTTCGTGAAAATTTTCCTTAAAAGTTAATCTTAGAGAATCAAAAATAATAAGTGTAAAAACATGAAATACACATTTTACTGTAAAACTTTATTACATCTTTAAGTTATACGATATATTTCTGTAAATATGCATTAGTTTGCGTACTCACGTTCACGGCTGATATTTAACTACAGTGTATTAACACAAATCTATAATTTATCTAACTTTTGGTTTAACTCGTATGGCTGGCAGGGCCTACAAACAGAAGGTGCCTAGGCCTTATGATCGTCTTGATCTGGCACTGGCCATGGGGATGCTATGATGTGACAGTCAATCCCACTAACTGTTGGTAAAAGACTAGCCCAATATTTGGCAGTGAATGGTGTTGACTAACTGTCTTTCCTCTAGTCTTTCATTGCTAAAACGGAGGGCTCTCACATAAGTTTGCACGAAATTAAAAAAAAACAAAAAAACAGTATTCACATGCTATTACTACTTGTGTCATACGGTACAATGATCTAAACATCGATCTAAGTTGTAATACAAGAGATTCAAAAATCTATTTGAAATGAAGTAGTGTAACAATAATTGTTAGTGATATACATCATTTTACCTTGGCTGGTTTTACTTGTAATATTTCTATCAACGTATGCAACTTGACTGAATTATTAACAATTTTGTATGAACTTGTATAGGTTGGTTGGGAAACTCTTAAGAATGAATTTAATAACATAATGGAGAAAAGAAAATTGTCCAAAGATCATGATTCCATATTTGATACCTTGACTAAAGCAGTAGTTCACGAAGCAATGAAAAGTCATCTTTGGGAAGATAAGGCTGCTGAAGTTCTGGTATGTTTGTTGAGACACTATTGTTCTTATTTTAACAGACAATCTTCCACTGTTAGAAGATCACTTATCTTCTTTAGCAATTTAATAATAGTAACAACCAACATTTTCTTTTGTTATGTCCCTAACATTTTTCTTTAACAATCAACATTTTCTATTGTTAGGTGTCTAATATTCTTGTATAACAACCAACAATTTCTATTGTTAGGTATCTAATATTCTTGTATAACACCCAACACTTTCTATTGTTTGGTCTCTAATATTCTTGTATAACAACCAACACTTTCTATGTTTGGTCTCTAATATTCTTGTATAACAACCAACACTTTCTATGTTTGGTCTCTAATATTCTTGTATAACAACCAACACTTTCTATTGTTTGGTCTCTAATATTCTTGTATAACAACCAACACTTTCTATTGTTTGGTCTCTAATATTCTTGTATAACAACCAACACTTTCTATTGTTTGGTCTCTAATATTCTTGTATAACAACCAACACTTTCTATTGTTTGGTCTCTAATATTCTTGTATAACAACCAACACTTTCTATTGTTTGGTCTCTAATATTCTTGTATAACAACCAACACTTTCTATTGTTTGGTCTCTAATATTCTTGTATAACAACCAACACTTTCTATGTTTGGTCTCTAATATTCTTGTATAACAACCAACACTTTCTATGTTTGGTCTCTAATATTCTTGTATAACAACCAACACTTTCTATTGTTTGGTCTCTAATATTCTTGTATAACAACCAACACTTTCTATTGTTTGGTCTCTAATATTCTTGTATAACAACCAACACTTTCTATTGTTTGGTCTCTAATATTCTTGTATAACAACCAACACTTTCTATTGTTAGGTGTCTAATATTCTTGTATAACAACCAACACTTTCTATTGTTTGGTCTCTAATATTCTTGTATAACAACCAACACTTTCTATTGTTAGGTGTCTAATATTCTTGTATAACAACCAACACTTTCTATTGTTTGGTCTCTAATATTCTTGTATAACAACCAACACTTTCTATTGTTTGGTCTCTAATATTCTTGTATAACAACCAACACTTTCTATTGTTTGGTCTCTAATATTCTTGTATAACAACCAACACTTTCTATTGTTTGGTCTCTAATATTCTTGTATAACAACCAACACTTTCTATTGTTAGGTGTCTAATATTCTTGTATAACAACCAACACTTTCTATTGTTTGGTCTCTAATATTCTTGTATAACAACCAACACTTTCTATTGTTAGGTGTCTGATATTCTTGTATAACAACCAACACTTTCTATTGTTTGGTCTCTAATATTCTTGTATAACAACCAACACTTTCTATTGTTTGGTCTCTAATATTCTTGTATAACAACCAACACTTTCTATTGTTTGGTCTCTAATATTCTTGTATAACAACCAACACTTTCTATTGTTAGGTGTCTAATATTCTTGTATGACAACCAACACTTTCTATTGTTAGGTGTCTAATATTCTTTTATAACAACCAACACTTTCTTTTGTTAGGTGTCTAATATTCTTTTATAACAACCAACACTTTTTATTGTTAGGTACCTTTTTGGTGGTGTTAAAACATGATTATAAATAATCATACTTGTCATAATGCATTAGTATATTAACTCTTTGGTTGATGTACCTTGTAGTGAATGATACAGTCAGGCTGTGATTATTTTACAGTGATTTCCATATAAACACCCAATATGTTTGTTTCTTCCATCTGGTCAGTAATAACAAGGTACAAATAAACAGTTGCATACTGTTTATTAACAGTTAATAATCTTACTAAAGTAGGACTCACTGTCTCTTTTTTACAGTCAGCTGTGTCCAACTAAATGCCCTCTAATTGTTTTTCTGAAGCTAGTAACACAACTAATTATGCCACAGTTGTCTCTTTTTACAGTCAGCTGTCCAACTAAATGCCCTCTAATTGTTTTCTGAAGCTAGTAACACAACTAATTATGCCACAGTTGTCTCTTTTTACAGTCAGCTGTCCAACTAAATGCCCTCTAATTGTTTTTCTGAAGCTAGTAACACAACTAATTATGCCACAGTTGTCTCTTTTTACAGTCAGCTGTCGAACTAAATGCCCTCTAATTGTTTTTCTGAAGCTAGTAACACAACTAATTATGCCACAGTTGTCTCTTTTTACAGTCAGCTGTCGAACTAAATGCCCTCTAATTGTTTTTCTGCAGCTAGAAATACAACTTATTATGTCTCAGTCGTCTCTTTTTACAGTCAGCTGTCCAACTAAATGCCCTGTAATTGTTTTTTTGCAGCTAGAAATACAGCTTATTATGCCTCAGTTGTCTCTTTTTACAGTCAGCTGTCCAACTAAATGCCCTGTAATTGTTTTTCTGAAGCTAGTAACACAACTAATTATGCCACAGTTGTCTCTTTTTACAGTCAGCTGTCCAACTAAATGCCCTCTAATTGTTTTCCTGCAGCTAGAAATACAGCTTATTATGCCTCAGTTGTCTCTTTTCAGAGAGTGATCCAACTAAATGCCCTTCAAGACAGGTCCGTGCACGATAAGCAGCAGTGGGACTCGGCTGTAAAGTTTTTGGAAACAAGTCTGAAGGAAAGATTGCAAACAAGTTAGTTTGTTGGTTCACATTTTTTCTTTGCATGCTAGTATCTGAAAGTTGTGTGTAACATCTCAAGTTCATTCAAATTAAGCAGATATATATCATGAATATAAAAACCCAAGTAGAGTTTTTATGAAACGTGTACAGTAATTTGGGTGAAGCCGTACATTAAAAATGTATAATATTAATGAGTTTTAAACTCACCAAAACATTATTTTGTGATTTTTATTAATTTATAATTGGAATAATTCGTTTTTAACACTCCATGTTATCACTCATATAGAGGACTAAAATAATCTAAATGTATAAATTTGTATAAATAACCTCATTTTAAGGACTGTAACTTGTATATTATTTATGTGTTAGGCATTGATGTTAACCTACCAACTGGCAGCAAACATTAAAAAATGTATTTTGGTACCTCTCCTAATTTTCATGTTAAAATATACTTGGTTTAAAAATGAGAAACCCACTGTTTAGACAAGAAACAGTAAACAGGGTTATTGTATTCTTTGATAGATTGTTTAGCTCATTGTAGCTTGAAAGTGAAGACATCATAAGTGAAGCATTGTTTTATATTTTGAGTTATTAGATAATTTTATTTGTTAGCCAGGGAATGAAATAATGTCACTGTAAGCTGGTAAAAGTTTGGAATGACAAGTGTGGTCACAGACAAACTTTCAATGACTACAAAAACATTTACCATTTTGTTGTTGTTAAATAAACTGTGTTTTGTTTTTTGTTCCAGCTGAGAAACAACTAAAAGAGTTGGAAGGACCAGGGTTGAAGGAGCAGTGGTTGTACTGGAAGTATCTCACGCCAGAACAAAAAACAAGAAGGGCTGTTAAAACTGAGCTAGAAAAATTACTTAATACTGACTTTTTGGGGGTAAACTACAAATATTATTTATTAACAGTTATTTTATGGGGGTAAACTACAAATATTATTTATTAACAGTTATTTTATGGGGGTAAACTACAAATATTATTTATTAACACTTACTTTTTGGGGGTAAACTACAGATATTATTTATTAACAGTTACTTTATGGGGGTAAACTACAGATATTATTTATTAACAGTTACTTTATGGGGGTAAAACTACAGATATTATTTATTAACAGTTACTTTATGGGGGTAAACTACAGATATTATTTATTAACAGTTACTTTATGGGGTAAACTACAGATATTATTTATTAACAGTTACTTTATGGGGGTAAACTACAGATATTATTTATTAACAGTTACTTTTTGGGGGTAAACTACAAATATTATTTATTAACAGTTACTTTATAGAGGTAAACTACAGATATTATTTATTAACAGTTACTTTATGGGGGTAAACTACAGATATTATTTATTAACAGTTACTTTTTGGGGGTAAACTACAGATATTATTTATTAACAGTTACTTTTTGGGGGTAAACTACAGATATTATTTATTAACAGTTACTTTTTGGGGGTAAACTACAGATATTATTTATTAACAGTTACTTTTTGGGAGTAAACTACAAATATTATTTATTAACAGTTACTTTTTGGGGGTAAACTACAGATATTATTTATTAACAGTTACTTTATGGGGGTAAACTACAGATATTATTTATTAACAGTTACTTTATGGGGGTAAACTACAGATATTATTTATTAACAGTTGCTTTATGGGGGTAAATTACAGATATTATTTATTAACAGTTACTTTTTGGGGGTAAACTACAAATATTATTTATTAACAGTTACTTTATAGGGGTAAACTACAGATATTATTTATTAACAGTTACTTTATGGGGGTAAACTACAGATATTATTTATTAACAGTTACTTTTTGGGGGTAAACTACAGATATTATTTATTAACAGTTACTTTATGGGGGTAAATTACATATATTATTTATTAACAGTTACTTTTTGGGGGTAAACTACAAATATTATTTATTAACAGTTACTTTATAGGGGTAAACTACAGATATTATTTATTAACAGTTACTTTTTGGGGGTAAACTACAGATATTATTTATTAACAGTTACTTTATGGGGTAAACTACAGATATTATTTATTAACAGTTACTTTATGGGGTAAACTACAGATATTATTTATTAACAGTTACTTTATGGGGGTAAATTACAGATATTATTTATTAACAGTTACTTTTTGGGGGTAAACTAGAAATATTATTTATTAACAGTTACTTTTTGGGGGTAAACTACAGATATTATTTATTAACAGTTACTTTATGGGGTAAACTACAGATATTATTTATTAACAGTTACTTTTTGGGGGTAAACTACAGATATTATTTATTAACAGTTACTTTTTGGGGGTAAACTACAGATATTATTTATTAACAGTTACTTTATGGGGGTAAACTACAGATATTATTTATTAACAGTTACTTTTTGGGGGTAAACTACAAATATTTATTAACAGTTACTTTTTGGGGGTAAACTACAGATATTATTTATTAACAGTTACTTTATGGGGTAAACTACAGATATTATTTATTAACAGTTACTTTATGGGGGTAAACTACAGATATTATTTATTAACAGTTACTTTTTGGGGGTAAACTACAGATATTATTTATTAACAGTTACTTTATGGGGTAAACTACAGATATTATTTATTAACAGTTTTTGCACAGAAGAAAAAAAGTTTATTAAGTTTCATTAAAATATGAACCAATGTTTAGTTATACTGAAGAATTATTTTAAAACAAGCATTACTTCATTTCCTGTCCAGTGCTACAAGCATAGTAGTAAGTGCTAATCACTGTATACTGCATTGTATCTTTTTGTTCTGTCTATGAAGTTCTGTTATAAATTATTGTTTATTTAAATATTATAGATTTGTTTCTGATTAATCAAAGTATACTTTGATGAATTCCAGGCAGTGTTTCTGAAAATAACATGAAGTTCTGTGATAAACTAGTAAATAAGTTGTTACTAGACTCTTCTGTTTAGTACCATCTAACTTGTAACAGTACACCATGTTTAGTATCATCTGACTTGTAACACTACACCATGTTTATAACCATCTGACTTGTAATAATGCACACTTTTAGTACCATTTGATTTGTCAAAATACACTATGTTTAGCACCATTTGATTTATCAAAATACACCATGTTTAGTACCATCTGACTTGTAACAATACACCATGTTTAGTACCATCTGACTTGTAACAGTACACTGTGTTTAGTACCATCTGACTTGTAATAATGCACAGTGTCAGTACCATTTGATTTGTCAATGTGCACTATGTTTAGCACCATTTGATTTATCAAAATACACCGTGTTTAGTACCATCTGACTTGTAACAATACACCATGTTTAGTACCATCTGACTTGTAACACTACACCGTGTTTAGTACCATCTGACTTGTAACAGCACACCATGTTTAGTACTATCTGACTTGTAACAGCACACCGTGTTTAGTACCATCTGACTTGTAACAGCACACCGTGTTTAGTACTATGTGACTTGTAACAGCACACCGTGTTTAGTACCATCTGACTTGTAACAGCACACCGTGTTTAGTACCATCTGACTTATAATAATGTACAGTGTTAGTACCATTTGATTTGTCAAAATACACTATGTTTGGCACCATTTGATTTATCAAAATACACCATGTTTAGTACCATCTGACTTATAATAATGCACAGTGTTAGTACCATTTGATTTGTCAAAATACACTATGTTTGGCACCATTTGATTTATCAAAATACACCATGTTTAGTACCATCTGACTTGTAACAATACACCATGTTTTTTTACCATCTGACTTGTAACAGTACACCATGTTGAGTACCATCTGACTTGTAACACTATGACATGTTGAGTACCATCTGACTTGTAACACTACACCATGTTTTGTACCATTTGATTTGTCAAAATATACTGTTTAGTACCATCTGACTTCTAACAGTACACCATGTTTAGTACTATCTGACTTGTAACAGTACACCATGTTTAGCACCATTTGACTTGTAACACTATGCCATGTTTAATACCAACTACACCACGTTTAGCACCATCTGATTTTTAATAGTACGTAATGTTTTATACCATTTAACTTTTTATAATACATACATAATGGTAGTATACGAATTGATGTGTAACAATGTGAAATAATACATCATGTTTAGTACCATCTGACTTGTAATGATACACAATGTTAGTAGCATTTGATTTATTAAAATATACCATGTTTAGTACCATTGGTTTCATGATGTTGCATTTAATCAAAGTCAATACCATATACTTCTGGATGTACAAATGTAGTTCAATATTAGATGTTTAATTTTTAATTCTTTGTCAGAATGTACATGGTGAGTGTTTGATTAGTGTAGATTTATACTGACCACAAGTAGGATGTTGTTTGTTAATTTAGACAGTGATGTCACATTCCACAAAATCATCTAGTGTCACAGGTAGGTTTAGTTCAAGAATCATAACTCATTAAGTGGTAGTTGTCCCATGATGGGTCAGTGATATGTTTATGGACTTACAACAATAAAATCCTGAGTTCATGTCCATGTGGTGGACAGAGCATAGATAGCCCATTCTGTAGCTTTATGCTAAAAATAAAACAACATGAACTACCACTGTTGAACTATTGATAAATGTAATTCATTTTTCAGAATCTCATTTTTTGACAGTAGAAATATTTAGTTTTGTAAATATGATCATATTACCAACTAACTGGAAAGATTAGTCTTAGCCGTACCTTCCTTGGTATTGAAATCTAGATTGGTGTCAATTTTGGTTATTTAGCGTTTCCCTTTTCATGGAAGAATTGCACTTTTGGACATAATGAAACATTTAAACCATGGTTTACTATGATACAGATCTTGCATCACATAGTAATGTCTATTTTTGACATTTCTGTGTCTCAAATGAGAATAAACCCTGAATGCTCCATTTCAGAATCACAGTCTATCATTGTCCACGGACGAACTAACAACCATCAGGCAAAACCTGCAGACAGAAGGAGTGGAAGTGGACCAAGAATTTGTGAGTTTTGGTTCATTAAAGTTTGTGTTGGAAGTTTCAGACTGTAATGTTTATTTAATTACTCTTGTTGACATTAGGGTAATAATCAGCTGTTCTTTAAAGTAACCCCTCAGTGGTTCGGCTGTAAGTTTGAGTATTTCTAACACTGAAGAATGGCTCTCAATGTCTACAGTGGGCACAGTACAGATAGCCCAACGTACAGCACTGTGCTTAATAACAAACAAACAAACTAGCTAAAGCAGTGCCCTCTAGGGACCTGGCAGTAAACTTGAGTACTTATAACACTAAAATTTGTAGCTTTATAGTGAATACCTCACAGTTAGCTCATTTTACACCTTACTGCTTATCAACAAACAAACTTAATGAAGAGGGCCAGGCAAAGATGAATTAATAGATTTTTCCTTTAATCATGTATTTTATTGGGTGTACATGGGATACTGAAACATGATTTACTGCTGTTTAGAAATTAAACTACATTTCACAAAAGGCATTAATACGATTTTTTATAATTTAAGTGAGTGACTCGTAAAACAGTAAATTCAAAGTCAGTTATTAACATGTTGAATGTGGTCGTATGTTTCACATATGCTACACCGTGGTAATGATAAACTATTGTGTTTTCTCTCTGAAATACATATTAAATTTGTATATTTGGTTAAGCATAAGATGATAAATGAGATAAAATAATCGGTTTTTCTCACTTCAATAACAGAAATTGTTGGGTTGTTTGTAGCTACAAAAGAATGCTGTGATTTTGATGTGTAAAATTCTGTGTGCTCATTTATTTCCAAAGATCAAAGAGATGTGGTACCCAGTGTATAGGCTTCACTTTCTGAGAAAGGCTCATAATAAAGTTCAAGAATGTAGAAAAGGATTTTATCTTTATCACCAAGGACTTGAATCAGAGGTAAGTGATGAAATCATATGTTTCATGTTACCTGATATTAGCAGGTGAAAGTCAATCAGATTTACCTGAAGATGTCTAGTATAACCAATAGTGTTTTAAAAATTTCAAAAAATTTTAGTGTGTATGAAACAGGTTGAAGTGTGTTTTCTTTGCTTCCTCCAATGGCACAGCAGTATGTTTACAGACTTATACTGCTATAAACGGGGTTTCGATACCCGTGGTGGGCAGCACACAGATAACCCATTGCGCTTAATACAAACATTCTCTATTTCAAACATTACCTAATGTTTTGGGACAACTTGGGACCTATTGGTTTATCTTGGCTGTTCCATCCCTTGAAATGAACTACTAACAAATCAACTTAAAAAAAAAACACAAATCCTAAATCTAACCCTTAACATTGACATAATTATCAAACTTTCTGCTAAACTCATTTTTACATCTTCAGCCAACATTTTCTCATACATCCTTTTTGATGTCCTAATTTATTGTTTCATCAACTTTCTTATTTTTTTATAACATTCTGAGGCTTCCATTGCACTAGTAGATTTAATAATTTTAAATTTATGATGTTTTTCTTTAATTTTATCTCTTAAACTCTGTGTGAGCCACCTGGATTTGTACTACAAGTTATTCTTCTTTCTCTAAAGGTTCTTTACCTTATATATTTAAAATTTATTTAAATACATTTTCCACATCTGCCCAGTTCACTACAGGTAATTCGTGTCACAACCTCCACATCTGCCCAGTTCACTACAGGCAATTCGTGTCACAACCTCCACATCTGCCCAGTTCACTACAGGCAATTCTTGTCACATCCTCCACATCTGCCCAGTTCACTACAGGTAATTCTTGTCACATCCTCCACATCTGCCCAGTTCACTACAGGTAATTCTTGTCACATCCTTCACATTTGCCCAGTTAAGTTAACTATAAATTTAAAGTAGTAGGTTCCTTGGTTAACTGATGAAGAAAGACATCTTGAACAGCTTCCAGAAACCTTTCTACCTCATGGTTTGACTCTAGTATATTCCAATCTACATGTCTGAAATTAAAATCACCCATAACTATCACTTGATTAACAGCTGGAAATCTTAACAGATGAAGAATAGTTTTATGTTGAGAGAATTGAGCAGGTTAATTCTATCTTCTGTTATGATTTAGGTTTAATATTTCTGTGTATTTACAGTTGGACTGCAATGATGTGGTGCTGTTTTGGAGAATTCAGAGAATGATTCATACAACATCCAATGCGTTGAGACAACAGGTGATGAACAGAGAAGGTAAGAATACCCTGTAAGACAAAAATAAAACAAGAAACATAAGTACTAATAATTAATGTCATAGAGTTTATGTGCAAGTTTATTAAACATCTGTTGCCTTGTGACAAGGGCTCGGCACAGCCGAGTGGTTAGGGTGCTCAACCTGCTGGCTGGTGGGCTCAGATTCGAGTTCTTGTCCCATCAAAAATGCTCACCCTCTCAGTCGTTGGGGTGTTATATTGTGATGGTCAATCTCGCTATTCATTGGTAAAAGAGTAGCCCAAGAATTGGCAGTGGGTGGTGATGACTTCCCTTTAGTCTTGCACTGCTAAATTAGGGATGGCTAGTTCAGATACCTTCGTACAGCTTTGTGTGAAATTGGAAACAAACCAAGCCTTGCGTAAAGTAATAGAAAGTCTGTACTTAGTGAACCTAGAGCATGAACCAAATGCTTCAGTATATAAAAAACAAGTCACAGTGAACCAGATAAATCATTTTAACCAGATGTAGTCAACATAAATAAGTAATGGTCAGTTACTAGAAACTTGGGTATGAAGTAGGCAGTAAACCACTGTATTTGTTACATGATTGTAAAACCTGAGGGTCATTATATAAACAAAACTATATTTTATAGATAGCTCGTGTTTCTGGTTTTATTGTTAGTGTTGCTTTTTATTAATATATTTTAGACAGTTTTATAACTCGTTGTAATGGCGAATGTGGATCCAAAATTACAATTGGACACTATGGTAGAACCAGTTCATCTGGTTTTTTTCTGCAGCTCGTCGGCTGGAGAAAGAAATCAAGGAAGTTCTAGAGGACTACGGTCAAGACCGAGAGAAGAAGGTCCATCTTTTAAGAGGAAGAAGGGTGGAGCTAGCAGAAGAATTGAGTATGTCGATACACTCTGTAACGTTAAGGTTTCTTTGACTTGTTTAGAGCTAGCAGAAGAATTGAGTATGTCGATACACTCTCTAACGTTAAGGTTTCTTTGACTTGTTTAGAGCTAGCAGAAGAATTGAGTATGTCGATACACTCTGTAACGTTAAGGTTTCTTTGACTTGTTTAGAGCTAGCAGAAGAATTGAGTATGCCGATACACTCTCTAACGTTAAGGTTTCTTTGACTTGTTTAGAGCTAGCAGAAGAATTGAGTATGCCGATACACTCTGTAACGTTAAGGTTTCTTTGACTTGTTTAGAGCTAGCAGAAGAATTGAGTATGCCAATACACTCTCTAACGTTAAGGTTTCTTTGACTTGTTTAGAGCTAGCAGAAGAATTGAGTATCCCGATACACTCTCTAACGTTAAGGTTTCTTTGACTTGTTTAATTTAGGAAAACTTCTCGAGCTGTTGAAAAACGAGAATGATTAGAATGTGAACATTTTCTATGATAGAGGAATTGACCTTTGAAGTCCAAAGATAAACAGCTGCTACACCTGTTATTTTTTTAAATTCTGTAAAAATCATTATTTCTTTTTTTAAAATAAACAAAAAACCATTTTAAAGGGACCTAGAAATTTGAAGTTGAACCTTTTTTTTTAACCCAGAACTTTCGGTATTGTATTCATGTAAGTAAAATCTCCACTTAATATTTGAAGTTCTATAAAAACCTTTATTTTTGTTTAAAAACAGACCAAAAAATATTAAAAAAATTAAAATTTGAAGGTGAACCTTAATTTTAACACACAATTTTGAATACTGTATTAATGCATTATCATAAGATAATTTTACTTTCTTCGTATTATCAAAATATAATTGTATGTTTCTAATATTATCACAGTGAGGATGGAGCCACCTGTCGGTAACACTAGAGATTTATCGTGTTTTTTAGTATACTTTTCCTTTCTTTTTTTTTTATTCTGTGTATTTTGTTTTCTCAAAAATGTGTAAAATACTAGTGTGCCATAGAATGCATACAGCGCATGCGTCATTTTAGTTTCTAATAAGCATAAGGTAAAAAATTCTACTTTCGTGTTGTGTATATGTATGTTATAAGCTATTCATTATGTGAGGTGTTTGTGTTACGTTTGCAGCTAGTAGTTAATCCATGTGTAGGTCTATTAATAAACGTTTATCCACCTCTAATGTTGTAATGGTTTCAGGGCGGTCACGAAAGAGACGGTGTGACAAACTGTTTCTAGTCGTATTCGTTTGTTGTTTTTTTCGTTTTTTTTAAGCTGCTGATAACTCCCCTTTTGGATTAAATTTGGTTGCAAAAAAAATTCTACTTAAAATATACGAAATGCCATTTTTTGTGGGGGGTGGGTGGGGAAGATTCGGAGGTCACAGGTTATCTTTTCACTCCCGTCTGTGTTCCTTTGTTCGTCAGCAAGGCTTCTCGAAAACGGCTAAATGGGTTTTGACGAAAGTTCGTATATATTTGAACTATGACCCAACTTAAAAGCGATTAACTTTCGGAGGGTTAAGGTCACGAAAATATAAAAAAAAGGAAAAATCCCTGTCTTTTAACATGGAGACCGATTTTCCACACTGTTTTTGGTTTATAAATCAGTCAAAAACAATTGGATTTTTATGAAATTTGGTGGACATATGAAGAATGTTGTACAACATTGTTCTTCCAAAAATGGCCCGTTGGTGACGACAGACGGACACGTTTTTGTGTTTTTGAGAGTCGAGTACGATCATCGCTACGTGGCCAGAAGTAGGCCCTCTACTGAATGCCCTTGTAGTTTATTTATATGTTTAATTTAAAGTAAAAATTAGAAACATTGGCTAACTTTTCAGTTTGAGAGATCTGCCGTAAGGTGACACTTTTTAACATTTGATATTTAGAGACTTAGTACCACAGATTTTATCTCCTCCACAATCTGGTGAAGAGCGCAGATGGTAAACCCATCACGTTATCTTTTCTTGCGGACGGCTTCTTTTGATGTTCTTTCGGGCCGGTCACACCATAGAACACACGAGTGTTTCAGTCCTTGTTATAAACTGAAGACCAGTACAATGTGATGAACCGTGTAATTCACCTGGCTGTACAAAGAGGATTTACGTAGGAGGAACAGACATCTCGTGAGTCTTGTATCCAGGATTATCCCTTCCTTCACGTAAACGTGTGTGTGTGTTGCGCGTATCAAAACGTAAACACTTATTTCTGGAACGTTAAAAAGTGTTTCAAACTCTTTCAGTTCATTTAAATGCCCGAAACAACTAGTGAACGTATGTATTAATTATTTGGGATCTATTTGTCAGAGTGCTTTCGAAGAAGACTCGTCCCGTTTTGTTCCATTGTTTTCGAATACTGAAGGAAACGTCCCGGCGTCCTCCTTTGTTTTCCTCTGAGACACGAGGGATCTTCCCATGAAAAGAGCCGATAGGGGAAGTCGCCGAGAAGAATTCTCGTCGCTTCTGATCGCGAGAGGTTTCGCACTAAACTTGTGAAACGTCACCTGACTGACCTCTACGGTGGATTACACGAGATTTGTCAGGGATGAGCCGTGATGTTTGAATGGAACCCATTAAGTGTGGTTTATAGACGTACCATATGTTGGCTTTCACCTGATTTGATCTGGTGTAGTCACTGTAAACAGATTGATAAGATGATTGGTATAGGTGGCGCTAGTCATAGTAGTAGCAACGTTGTTAACAGGTGGTGGGAAAGGACGGGTCGTAGGCGATTCTTAAAGACGAAGGCCCTCGGTATGTGGCTATCTATGCACAATTATCCTCCACATGCTATTTATAAAACCCAGTCTTTATTATTTTTTTAATGTTTATACTGAAACGTGTTTTTAACTGAACGAAGTTTCGGCCCATCTGTATTTACCCTAATCAAGTGAGTTCAACCGAATTTTCTTCCCTGCCTACCAGAATATCCATTTCAATAATATGAGGCCTTTAGTTCCTTTTTATTAGTTGTATTTTTGTTCAGCAGTCATACCAAGCGTGAAGCGCGTGTATACCCGATTCGATTTTATTACTCATCAGGATATCTGGCAGCCTACCCTCAAATTGTAATTCTTTTAGGCAGGATTAGAATAATTAATTTATGAGACTTCGATAGAAAGGGTTTAACCTCCCGAGTCGAGAACTGTAACTATATTTTCAACCAGTCAAGAGATGACAGAAAAACATAGAAAAAACTCACAACTGTTCTGTGATCCTCTTTGATCTGTTCAGATACAGCTAAAACAAAATGATAAAAAAAAACTATACAGAAATCATCCGATACTGTTTAGAGTCATGTTAATATTTTCATTAGGTATTAAGCAAGAAGATGGCCCACTCCCCATTGGTACGAGTAAGTCCGAAAACCGGGCTTAGATACCTGTGATGGGGCGATAGCCCATAGTGTAACTTTGTGTCCAGCCACAAACTAATAAAACAGATTGCGATGGAACTTAGTCTGTGGACTATGAGTTCAAAACGTTTTATTTATAGATGACGTCTGTTTACATACTAGATTTGTTTATATCAAGTCTGTTTACATACTAGATTTGTTTATATCAAGTCTGTTTACATACTAGATTTGTTTATATCAAGTCTGTTTACATCCTAGATTTGTTTATATCAAGCCTGTTCACATCCTAGATTTGTTTATATCAAGCCTGTTTACAACCTAGATTTGTTTATATCAAGCCTGTTCACATCCTAGATTTGTTTATATCAAGTCTGTTTACATCCTAGATTTGTTTATATCATGTCTGTTTACAACCTAGATTTGTTTATATCAAGCCTGTTTACATCCTAGATTTGTTTATATCAAGCCTGTTTACAACCTAGATTTGTTTATATCAAGCCTGTTCACATCCTAGATTTGTTTATATCAAGCCTGTTTACAACCTAGATTTGTTTATATCAAGCCTGTTCACATCCTAAATTTGTTTATATCAAGTCTGTTTACATCCTAGATTTGTTTATATCAAGCCTGTTTACATCCTAGATTTGTTTATATCAAGCCTGTTTACATCCTAGATTTGTTTATATCAAGCCTGTTTACATCTTAGATTTGTTTATATCAAGCCTGTTCACATCCTAGATTTGTTTATATCAAGTCTGTTTACATCCTAGATTTGTTTATATCATGTCTGTTTACAACCTAGATTTGTTTATATCAAGCCTGTTTACATCCTAGATTTGTTTATATCAAGCCTGTTTACAACCTAGATTTGTTTATATCAAGCCTGTTCACATCCTAGATTTGTTTATATCAAGTCTGTTTACAACCTAGATTTGTTTATATCAAGCCTGTTCACATCCTAGATTTGTTTATATCAAGCCTGTTTACATCCTAGATTTGTTTATATCAAGCCTGTTCACATCCTAGATTTGTTTATATCAAGCCTGTTCACATCCTAGATTTGTTTATATCAAGCCTGTTCACATCCTAGATTTGTTTATATCAAGCCTGTTTACAACCTAGATTTGTTTATATCAAGCCTGTTTACAACCTAGATTTGTTTATATCAAGCCTGTTCACATCCTAGATTTGTTTATATCAAGCCTGTTCACATCCTAGATTTGTTTATATCAAGCCTGTTCACATCCTAGATTTGTTTATATCAAGCCTGTTTACAACCTAGATTTGTTTATATCAAGCCTGTTTACAACCTAGATTTGTTTATATCATGTCTGTTTACAACCTAGATTTGTTTATATCAAGCCTGTTTACATCCTAAATTTGTTTATATCAAGCCTGTTTACAACCTAGATTTGTTTGTATCAATTCAGTTTATGTGGCAGATTTGTCACAGTGAAATATACAGATAAAATCGTAAAAGTGGCTTCAGCTACTATCTGTTTCACCTGTGTTCTTAACGTTGCTACTGTCCATCACAGCTGTGTTCCTTACGTTGCTACTGTTCGTCACAACTGTGTTCCTTACGTTGCTACTGTCCGTCACAACTGTGTTCCTTACGTTGCTACTGTCCGTCACAACTGTGTTCCTTACGTTGCTACTGTCCGTCACAACTGTGTTCCTTACGTTGCTACTGTCCGTCACAACTGTGTTCGTTACGTTGCTACTGTCCGTCACAACTGTGTTCTTAACGTTCCTACTGTCCGTCACAACTGTGTTCTTAACGTTCCTACTGTCCATCATAACTGTGTTCTTAACGTTCCTACTGTCCATCACAACTGTGTTCTTAACGTTCTTACTGTCCATCACATCTGTGTTCTTTACGTTGCTACTGTCCGTCACTGGCTGTGTGTTCCTTACGTTGCTACTGTCCGTCACAACTGTGTTCCTTACGTTGCTACTGTCCGTCACTGGCTGTGTTCCTTACGTTGCTACTGTCCGTCACTGGCTGTGTTCCTTACGTTGCTACTGTCCGTCTGGCTGTGTTCCTTACGTTGCTGCTGTCCGTCCTGGCTGTGTTCCTTACGTTGCTACTGTCCGTCACTGGCTGTGTTCCTTACGTTGCTACTGTCCGTCTGGCTGTGTGTTCCTTACGTTGCTACTGTCCGTCTGGCAACTGTGTTCTTACGTTGCTACTGTCCGTCACAACTGTTCCTTACGTTGCTACTGTCCGTCCTGGCTGTGTTCTTTACGTTGCTACTGTCCGTCGCTGGCTGTGTTCGTTACGTTGCTACTGTCCGTCACAACTGTGTTCTTAACGTTCCTACTGTCCATCACAACTGTGTTCTTAACGTTCTTACTGTCCATCACATCTGTGTTCTTTACGTTGCTACTGTCCATCACATCTGTGTTCTTTACGTTCCTACTGTCCATCACAGCTGTGTTCTTTACGTTCCTACTGTCCGTCACAGCTGTGTTCTTTACGTTGCTACTGTCCGTCACAACTGTGTTCTTTACGTTGCTACTGTCCGTCACAACTGTGTTCTTTACGTTGCTACTGTCCGTCACAACTGTGTTCTTTACGTTGCTACTGACCATTTCAGTCATTTCTTTCATCTTACAAAAAACCATTCGTTACTTGTGCATCCAGCTTGTAACCTGTGGTAAATGATGTGTTAATACTTTGTGTATGTAACTAAAGTAGAACTAATGATAGGTCGTGAGTTTCAGTTACGTAACTAGATCGTAGAACACGTAGTGTGGTGGTTATCAGTTACGTATCTAGACCACGGAACACGTATTGTGGTGGTTATCAGTTACGTATCTAGACCACGGAACACGTATTGTGGTGGTTATCAGTTACGTATCTAGACCACGGAACACGTATTGTGGTGGTTATCAGTTACGTATCTAGACCACGGAACACGTATTGTGGTGGTTATCAGTTACGTATCTAGACCACGGAACACGTATTGTGGTGGTTATCAGTTACGTATCTAGACCACGGAACACGTATTGTGGTGGTTATCAGTTACGTATCTAGACCACGGAACACGTATTGTGGTGGTTATCAGTTACGTATCTAGACCACGGAAACACGTAGTGTGGTGGTTATCAGTTACGTATCTAGACCACGGAACACGTATTGTGGTGGTTATCAGTTACGTATCTAGACCACGGAACACGTATTGTGGTGGTTATCAGTTACGCATCTAGACCACGGAACACGTATTGTGGTGGTTATCAGTTACGCATCTAGACCACGGAAACACGTATTGTGGTGGTTATCAGTTACGCATCTAGACCACATAACACGTATTGTGGTGGTTGTCAGTTACGTAACTAAACCACATAACACGTATTGTGGTGGTTGTCAGTTACGTAACTAAACCACGGAAACACGTATTGTGGTGGTTGTCAGTTACGTATCTAGACCACGGAAACACGTATTGTAGTGGTTGTCAGTTACGTATCTAGACCACGGAAACACGTAGTGTGGTGGTTATCAGTTATGTTTTCATGCCATAGAACAATCAGCCTGGTAGACTTGCCCACTTTAAAACATTAGTGTAAAAAGACTTAATTTCTACTTTTGATTAAATTCGAGAAATCCCAGTGACAAGTTCTTGGGAGTCCGGAGGTATTATGGTACAAGAAGGATCATTTTGAACGTCGGGTTATAAAAAGTGGATTTTTTAAAACGCACTTCACACTCTGACGAGGACCAGTTGATTACATCCCAGCTCACGCTTCATCGGTACAAGCCTAAATCCTTAACCCTAAAATGTCTCTGATGTTTCTAAAGTTAAAATGCTGTAATATTAGGCCTAGTTTTTTATTTTACTGTACTTTACAACACAAAACTGGTACTTTTATTGTCAGTCTCCTAAACTTCTCTGGAGGGGAGGGGGGCTCAATTATCTTTCTTGGTTTACAAATTGTATAATTTCAAAACTACACCCGTGTAACCTTTTTTTTTTTTTTCCTTGCCTTTCAGAACGTGTTCGTCAGATTCAAGAAAAACTAGAAGAATTCGTTTCGGCTCTGAACGCAGAGAAGTGACAACTCTATTAATGAAAATGATTTCACTGTACAGTATTCATCTGTAGTTGAAGATAAGACCTTCCTAGGCAGTAGTAGACCTTGAATTTAGAATAGAAAATACGTGGAAACGACATACGTGCTGTTCAAACATCGCATCTCGTTTCCCTTAAATAACATCGGCTGGAAATTTGAGCTGTTGTGTAAAGAAATATACACGAAGATACATTTTTCTCCACAAATGTGTATGTGTGTATGATTTCGACATGATTATATGAAATGTTTTTTAAAACAAGCATAGTTCGTAAATAGCCGTATTTCCCCGTTCCTCACCAGATTGGTATCTAATAAACATGTGAATATCCGTTTTCCGCAAGGTTGGTATCTTAATATACATGCTCTGATAGCCTTTTGTTCTAAATAGGGAGGAAAATATCCGGATAAACCAGACAAAACGTTTCGTGTATATATATTATTATTATTTTAATGTTTATCGTTTTTTTAGGGTTCCACAAACATACAGAGTTAGGGAAACGAAAGAAATTGGTAATTGATTACAGAAAGTCTGTAAAATAAACTTTTCTGTGTTACGGAACATGAAATGTTGAATAACAATGTAGAAGTCAAATGCGGAGATTAAAAAGAAAGATATTTTAAAAATACGTAAAGGACGAAGCGTAAAAAAATATGGGCCTTTTAGTGGAGTTGTTAGTTAGGTTTATCCATAAAAAAATCCCAGTATTTTTTTAACTTGGACTAAGGCAGTATATAATGCTGCTGCACAGGGATTGGTCAGTGTATAATGATGCTGCACAGGGATTGGTCAGTATATAATGCTGCTGCACAGGGATTGGTCAGTGTTTAATGCTGCTGCACAGGGATTGGTCAGTGTATAATGCTGCACAGGGACTGGCCATTATGTAATCATGCTGGACACAAATTTACACGAACCATGTAACTCAAAAAACAAACAAACAAACAACAAAGCGCTCTTGCAAAGTTTGATAAGTAGAAATTTGTGACCTGTTCTGAGAAACGAATAGAAAATTTTGTGGGAACCCTGCATGCCTTAAAGTTTGATTTTGAAACTGCTATGTACGCTTAATAAATAAATAAAGTTTCGTGTAGTGTGTAGATCCTGACATGAATAGAAAAACACCACGTTTCTGTGAAAGAACACGTACCACAAAATCAAGCCATGACCTGTTTTCAGCGAGAAATGTGGACAATGAAAAGTGTACTTCACACTTATTGCTATAAAAATGAAAATGTTTATGAGTGTTCTGGTAAAATTCAGAAGTAAAAATATTTTGAGCGACTTGTTGAGTTGACACCAGCGTTGAAATGTTTCTTACCTCTTATTTTAAAATTTCTATTATATTAATTGATTAAAAGACGAAGACATCTTCGAAATGTGATCAGTTTGCAAAACAAAAATTAAAAGGATAATAATAAGAGTTGCGAAACGGCAACGAGTTTTATGTGTCAGCAAAAAAAACACACGCAGTTTTTCCTGTTTTTTAGTTTAAAATAAACACCGGGTTTTATCTGCCATTTTGTGCGTGTTTCTGTTGGTGTGTTCGTGATATTGTTACACCTTTCACCTCTGGAAGTCTGTTGTGTTAGGTCAACGTACACTTACTGTATGACCACTACAAGTTCTATAAATCCAACGCCCTTATATTTCCAAGAGTTTTTGTTAGAATATTAAAATCAAACGTATCGTACGTAGCATAGGCGAACCGTCAGAGTCACGCGAACGGTGATGTAACATGTCTGGAACAAGTCTACACATGTCTTTCTAGAAGCTGGATCTTTCTAAAACGTTATAAAATAGTGTTATATCTTGAATAATATTGTCTCCCTCTAGTGTAGGTAATAAGAATTAATGATAATAGATTTTTCACGTTTGCTACTTGCGTCCTCCGAAGTTTGTTTGAATATCAAATGTTTTTTTTCTTTTCTTTTTGGGTATAACACATTGTCCCATTGGCCAGAATGTAACAGCTGTAAACAGAGACGTTATAGGTTAAAATGTGTTCTATAACCTACATTGTTATGAACGTATTGGAATAATGAAACAAAGGTCCTTCAGTTGAGGGGATAAAACTGTTCGAATTTTATTGGGAGGAATTAGTATTTGGCGTCAGTATAAACCTTAATGAAGTCAAAACTGTTTCTTGCATGATGTGATATAATGTAGGATTAATAATAATAAAAAGTCTATGCTGAAAATTATTCGATATAAAATGTTTTGTCGTTACTACTACGTTTGTTGGGTGGCCCAGCATGTCCAGGTGGTTTAGGGCGCTCGACTCGTAATCTGAGGGTCGAGGGTTCGAATCCTCGTTGCACCAAACATGCTCGCCCTTTCAGTCGTGAGGATGTTATAATGTGACGGTCAATCACATTATTCGTTGGTAAAAGAGAAGCCCAAAAGTTGGCGGTGGGTGGTGATGACTAGCTGCCTTCCCTCTAGTCTTACACTGCTAAATTAGGGACGGCTAGCGCAGATAGCCCTTGTGTAGCTTTGCGTGAAATTCAAAAACAAACAAATGTTTGTTGGGGAAGAGTGGATGGTACCTGAATATTTCGATTGAATTAATCTGAAGTATAAAGACATGACACGGTTTTTAAAACTGGAAAAAAAAAATATAATTTTTATGTAGACGAAATAAAAAATTACAGTTTTCACTGCTGCAAAGCCCCCACCCCAACTTAGTTCTAGCGAACTTACAACGCTAGAAATCGGGTTTCGATACACGTGATGGGTAGAACACAGACAGCTCATCTTTGTGCTTAATTTCAAACAAACTGATGCAATATATATCATATTATCAGTGTTGTTACTACTATATCATTATTATGACCACACGTGCCAAATGAACCAGTCATTATTGGTTGGATGTTTGCCGGATACTATTCTGAGGGATGTTAAAAAATATTTTCAAAACTGAAAACTGTAAAATTATGAAAATATTAACCGACGTTTCTCGATATACATGGTACAAATTTACATTCACTAAGAATATTTTATAAACTTATTAACTTGAAACAAAAAACGTGTTTTATTTTTGTTTGTTTTTTAAATTTCGCGCAAAGCTACTATCTGCGCTAGCCGTCCCGAATTTAGTAGTGTAAGACTAGAAGGAAGGCAGCTAGTCAGCACCACCCACAGCCAACTCTTGGGCTACTCTTTTACCAACGAATAGTGGGATTGACCGTAACATCATAACGCCCGCACGGCTGAAAGGGCTAGCATGTTGGATGCGACCGGGATTCGAACCCGCGACCTTCGAATTACGAGTCGAAGGCCTTAATTCACCTGGCCATGAAAAACAAACTTGGAGAGACAGAAAAATTAATGGTTACAGCCCAGTATTCCTGAAATTGAACATGTGGGCCAGTGTTCAGTCTGGTTGTTATATTACATAAACATACATATATACTCTTCAAAAAGAGAAAGGCAAAAGGCAAAATATGAGACACATTGTTAACAAGTTTATTCCGGGTAGTTCTGTATGACATGTGTGAAACTTTGCACATTCACTGCTGAACATCCAAAGTCTGTAAAGGCGAAGTCCACGCTCACTAGGTGAAGTTTAACGTCACTTATCGTCAATAACGAGTATGCTCCCCGTGAGCATCAATAACTGCTTGGCATCTCCTGCCCATGGAAGCGATGAGATGACGAATCACATCCTGTGGAATGGCTCTCTACTCAGCCTGCAAAGCTGCTGCAAGATGAGGTAGTGTCTGTGGTTGAGGTTGTCGCCGTCGCAGACGTCGGTCCAAAGATGTTCGATGGGGTTTAAATCTGGTGGTCTGGAGGGCCAGAGAAGAACGTTGATGTTGTGGTGTCTCAAGAAGACAGTGGTGAGTCGGGCTGTGTGAGGACGGGCGTTGTCATGTTGAAAAACGTCGTTGACGTTCACCGTGATGGGTTGCACATGGGGCCTAAGAATCTCGTAGACGGTTGCGTACGGTCTGATCGGAAATCCTACGCAGCCCTGGTGTGGTTGAGGCAGTAGACGTCGCAGTGGTGGTCCTATCCCGAAGGTAACGTAACCGGATGTTGCGATCTTGTGCGGGCGTGGCCACACGAGGTCTGCCAGATCGTGGACGGTCACGAGTTGATCCATGTTGTTGGTGACGATTCCATAGCCTTGTGATGGTACTTGGGTGGACATTCACAGCTCTGGCAACATCTGATCGAGATTCACCTGCTTCCAAGCGACCAATGGCGTTGTGCTTCTGTCAGTCTTGGCGTAACTGTATTGCGTGTCGGTGGCTTAACACTGAGCTATGGAAACCGAGAACCCGTCACTTTTATAGGGATTTTGCACATGTTGCACTTGCAGAACATGCAGATCTCTCAAACAAATTTATTGGACACGCATGCGTTTTGGCGAAAAATCCGATGTTTTCCTCCGTTTTCAAAGTGCACAACTTTTATTGTCATTTTGGTCTGACAATCAGTGCCTTAATACGTGTAACATCACATACTCTGAGCTTGTAACGTTATTACATATATTTCTCTTTAAAATAACAAAAATATCCCTTTTGCGTTTCTTGTTTTGAAAAGTATATAATATAGTGATGTGTTATATTAGGAACACAAGCTGGTAAAATTAAAAAGTATATTTATAACAATCCGAGAGACGTGTTATTGTTATCTGTAGTCACAACTTTCTATGGCCAGGTGGTTGGGGCGCTCGACTCGTAATCTAAGGGTCGCAGGTTTGAATCCCCGTCACACCAAACATGCCCTTTCAGCCGTGGACTGTTATAATGAGACAGTAAGTCACACTATTTATTGGTAAAAGAGTAATCCAATAGTTGGCGGTGGGTGATAATGACTAGCTGCCTTCCCTCTCGCCTTAAACTCTTAAATTAAGGATGATTAGCGGATCTAGCCATCGTGTATTTTTGCGCGAAATTCAAAAAACAAACAAACGAATACAACTTCCTAATCTTTATAAAATAAGTCGTGTGTGTGTTTTCTTATAGCAAAGCCACATCGGGATATCTGCTGAGCCCACCGAGGAGAATCGAACCCTTGATTTTAGCGTTGTAAATCCGTAGGCTTACCGCTGTACTGGCGGGGGACAAAATGTGTCGTAATAATAATAATGTTATTGAAACAGGGAGAAAAAAAAAACCGAGTAAGAAATGTAAAGCAGACTCCAGTACTAGCGGGTAAATTTTTCAGAATATTGGTCTGTCCGTAACTAAATTAAAGACATCAGTCATATATATGTTACGGAATATGATATGGAAAAGCAAAACTCGTGTACATAATTTAAAATGTTTGTTTTGTTTAATTTTGCTCAGAACTACGGTAGCTTTAGGGATTATAACACCAAATATCAGAGGTCGATTCCTGTGGTGGACCTATCCCAAGTGCGTTGTGCAGCGATGCTTTTAAATAAACATGGAGTAATAAACATAGTAGTATCCAGTAAGAATTGTGTGTGAAACAACCTAATTTAAAACTACATCTACGGACGCACTTGGTCCATTTCTGAATAAATTTTTTATCTACTTGTTAGGTTCCCAGTAAATTTACAGATTCATAACACTAAAATTCGCGGTTCTATTTCCCACGATAAACATATCGATTTGGTTTGTTTTTAATTTCGCGCAAAGCTACGTGAAGGCGATCTGAGCTACCCATTCCTAATTTTGCAGTGTTAAACTAAAGGGAAGGCAGCTAGTCATCACCACCCACCGCCAACTCTTGGACTACTCTTTTACCAACGAATAGTAGGATTGATCGTAACATTATAACGCCCCCCACTGCTGAAAGGGCGAGCATGTTTGGTGCGACGGGGATTTGAATCCACGACCGTCGGATTACGAGTCGAGTGCCTAAACCACCTGGCCAAACATTTTGGACAGCCCAATGTGGTCTTTCTCTCAATTAAACAAAATATAAGTTTATAAGTGCTAAAAGGAAAACAAATATTGTTACCAGTATAATAGTCCATTTTTAAATTAAAATAACAGTGTCTGCTGTGTATGATACCAATTGATTGAACCCTTCAGTTTTATGGTGTTGATAATTTATAATCAGTGAATAAAAAGTTGAAATTGGTCTTAAAAACAAACAAAAAAAACCTTTTAAAAGTTGAAGTTATTATTTGTCACTAAATGGTGAGAACCACCTGGTCAGCGTGACGAACATTAAATATTTATAATGTGTTCCATCTATATCCGAACAAATATTTTTAATTCTATTCGTATACGCCGCATAATAGTAATCTCTGTAAAACACTGCCACGTATTTGAAACGGTAGGTTGTATTCACGAATTAATTAATTATTTATTTCTCGTTAATGTATTTTAGTTAAATTTATGTTTCGTTCAGAACTTCACGGTGTTTGTCGCTGCATGATTTTATTATTAATATTTTATAGAAACTTTGTCAGGAATGCTAAAAAATACATATCTTATGATCATTCCATTTCTTTCATGCTAACGCACCCATTCAACGTACACGTGTAAGATAAAGGGGGTGATATCCGAACGCCAACGCCCTATATCACCACCCTCGAGATGCTAAAGATAGGTGGCAGATTTGGTGACAAGCGGTTCGAGAGTTATTGGTGAACACGTACAGATTTATGTCAAATAATGGTTTAGATGGTGCTTTATTTTAAAATATACATTATCTTCTCTCTTTTATTATTATTCCAGTATATGCAATTATATTAGTAGGACAGAAAAACATACGAAAGTTCGTTTGTAAATTATAATTTTTTATTGTTTCTTAATACACTGTTGATGTTGATTGTTTGTTTAACATTACTGGGTGAATTGGTCTAACGTGTCCATTTCAATGAAAATAAGTTATTATATATATATATATATTTAGCTGATCAGTGAGGTAGGTGACTGTTTGTCTAAAGGTTTTGAGTCACTATCAATGTTCACCTAAAATCAAAATCCTAAATTTCGAATTCGCTCAACGCCATGGCCTCCAAACTTGATCTGACGCTGTGGTGTTGTCTTTAATCAACAGGTGCTGGTGTTCAGCGATAAATCCAATAGATTCTTTGTCTGTGTAGTTACCACACTGTCCATTAGTGTGACGCTGTAACGTAGAGATAATTATATAGGGATTCTCGCAAGATGATTGGGAGAATTTTGTACTGTAATTGATAGATTGATTTCTTATCATCTTACCAACCGACTGGTATGGCATAGGTAAACATGGACTTGAGGTTTGGCCATACTTTGATAAATACCAGATATCTTTTGTTTGGAATGGCTCGAATGAAGAAAGACTAGAGGTTTGGCCATGTTCTGGTAAATATGAGATATTTTTTGTTTCAAATGGTTCTAGTGAAGAAAGACTAGAGGTTTGGCCATGCTCCAGGGAATGTAGGATTCCTTTCGTCTGGAATGGTTCAGGTAAAGACAGACTTGAGGTCTGGCTATGTTCCAAAGAATATGGGATTTTTTTCATCTGGAATGGTTGAAATGAAGAGAGATTTGAGGTTTGACCTTGTTCCAGGGAAAATAAACTTTCTACTTTCTCTCCAGTTGTTGGTAATGACAATTTCATGGTACTAGGTTCGTGAAATCCGTTCCTCTGCTGAGATGTTAAAGGTATCGTAAGATTGTCACAATCTAACGTGTACAGATTGTTAGACGTTTCGTATAATAGTAAATCGAGTTCACGAGAACTTCGCGTGGTATGGGTCGAGTAAGTGTTACTGTCCTGAGATTTTAGATTTGGTGAATGAAGTTTGTCCAATACGTTCCAAACGTCCGACTGAAGTCTACTGTTGGACTCTTCACAAAGTCTACTGTTGGACTCTTCACAACACTTTTGTCTTTTACTCTGGAGATTTGCTTCTAGTTCCTCAATAATGATCTCGTTGTTACGTAAACGCTGTAAACCAGTAACAACCTGTTCACTGAGATTCTGGACGTATCTATTAAGATGATGAACAAGTCTTTTATATAAGAAATGGCCAGCATTGTTCACACTGGACGAATGTCTTGTTACTTCTCTTATACATTGTTGAAATCCTGCTTGAAAGTTGTTTACTTTAGCATCTACCACTTTTTCTACTGTAAAACAAGATAAAAAAACTTCAATAATTTTTTAAATCCAAGTTGTCATGACAAAATTTGTCACAGAGACTAAACTAACAATACATCTCTGAACAAATAAAATTATGAGGCGTACTGTAATATCCTGTTTAGTGCTAGTTCGAGACGTCATCCTCTTTTCAAAGATAAATACATGTAAGTTTGACAACTGTTTAGCTTGTTCTTTTTCATTTTAAATATTCTGTCGACTACGTTCACTTCCAAATTTTACAAATATGAAAACTGCAGAAATCATTCAATGTAATTTCAAAAGTAACATTAAGATAAACACGCGGACAGACTAGTTGATTTCTAAACTATCATAACAAACATGAAAAACGACCAGTTGATCTTTTTTAACTTTCTGTTTTGAATTACTTTTTTCATTGTTTCAGCAGCAAGTTTATGGAGGCATAGAGAGTGTATATGACTCATTGTATAACTTTCTATAAGCCACCCAGTGGCACAGCGATATGTCTGTGAACTCGCACCGCTAGAAATCGGGTTTCGATACCTGTAGTGGGCAGAGCACATATAGTCTATTGAATGGCTTAATGCTAAACAAACAAAAAGCTTTTCATGAAAAAGAAACGAAAACATAGGAAGTATTGTCAGTATTTGGAATTAGAAGAGGTAAAGCTTTAGTTAATATATCACCCACCAGGTATTTTCGTAAAGCTTTAGTTAATATATCACCCACCAGGTATTTTTGTAAAGCTTTAGTTAATATATCACCCACCAGGTATTTTCGTAAAGTTTTAGTTAATATATCACCCACCAGGTATTTTCGTAAAACTTTAGTTAATATATCACCCACCAGGTATTTTCGTAAAGCTTTAGTTAATATATCACCCACCAGGTATTTTTGTAAAGCTTTAGTTAATATATCACCCACCAGGTATTTTCGTAAAGCTTTAGTTAATATATCACCCACCAGGTATTTTCGTAAAGCTTTAGTTAATTCTCTCGATAGAGTAAAATCTCTTAACAACAAGACAAAAATCGATTAAGAACTAAGTTATTTGTGATAAGGCTTAGTGTGAATTAGATTCACCTCAGCTAGAGGGAGTTTACTGTGTCGTTTAGAAGAGTATTTCATCCATTATGATGTGTCTCTACCTTTATAAATTAAAAGTGATTAGACCCTAATAACAGTTATTTCGGTGAAAGACAAAAAAAAAAAAAGGTTTAAATTCATTTTAGTAAACTAATATTTATACCTTAATTACACTAAACATGGAATTTATGCCTGTTACAGGATCCACCAAACACTAATTACCTGAACAAGATAACAATTCTAATTTTCGTAGCTGCTGCACTGTCAATTCCAGTATGTCCGCCTTCTCTAGTTTAGATAAACTATTAATATTCTATAAAAAAGAAATAAATTATGGCGTTTCTTCAAACACATCTGTACAATCAAAACTAATAACCCAGTATTACATTTGTCATGTAAGAAATGTTTTAGGAATTTCATAGATAATTAATTATAGCTCACTTTTCAAATAGAAAAATACTTCGTAATTTATTTTTTATTTATTTAGTATTAAATAATTTACCACACTGCATTTCATAAGAAAAGCACTGAATATATGAAAACTAAAATCAGTTTCTACAGTTCTCTTTTCAGTAATGACAGACTTTAATATTAAAAAACAACAACACCGGGTTTAGTTCAATAAATAATATTACCATACATTTTGAAGTCATTAGTCAAATGACTGATATAATGAACCAACAATTAAATAACTTATTGAATATAAGGTAGTAATTTACAAAAACTAACACTCCATTTCGAGATGTCCAAATACATTTTATTAAAAAGTTGTTTAAACCCTGTTGTTAATTTTGTTAATTAGTGTCCGTTTTCTAACTGGTGAACCTGGGCCTAATTTTCGGTTTGTTGCTTATTTCTAAATAACGTTTTTTATTACTTATTACATTGTTTCTGTTTGTATTTATAAATGCGAAGTCCTGTTACCTCTTTATAATTACACGTTACTTTTTATACCGGTGAAAACTCTAAACAGATTCGTATGGTTAGGATGTACGTGCAGACTAAACTGTTTTTAAACATTTCATTTTCCGCGCCGACGGGAACATATTTTCATACATCGTCCACGGGTACATCCTTGTCTTTACAAACCTGCTAGAAACATTTAATGAAATAATATTTAATAATGAACATTTAAGTTTTCAATAATTCTTTGGGAATTACTCCATTTAAGTAATTACATAAGTTGTTTTTTATTAGAATTAATTGGTGTTTAACACTAAAACTATGTAAAAATCCTTACTTCAAATTACTTTGACATCTTGGGGAGTGCGGATAGTAAACAAATATTACAAATTAAACAGCGTCACCTATACTTCTGAAATTACTTTGTGTAGCGAAAGCTAATTTGAATGGTAAATATGTCGCGAATACATAAAATATTGGACTTTTTTTTTTAATTTTCCGCAAAGCTACACGAGGGCTATCTTCGCTGAACGAAATAAACAATAAATTATCATAAAATGTAACTACTAAATAAACATTCAGAAAATATTGTGTACAATAAATCTGGTTAACCTAAAAATTAAAAAAAATTGCATTCATTAAAATTAACATATTAAAATCTTCAAAAAAAAGGTTAATTTCAATAAAACTGAATGGTAAACGAAGAATTCAAGTACAATAACAAACCTCTTTTTTCATGTTTTCTAGGATTATGGTTTTGAGCTCAGCCAGACTCTTATTGATTCTAACTCTCCGTTTTTTCTCGATCTGTGGCTTATTTGGCTAAACGATAATAATTTTTAAAACATTATTATAAAAAGTATGTGACGTACAAGAATTTACAATGGTGAATATGCAGGCAAAGCAAATCACAAACGCCTAACCATAATAAATTTAGTAATACAATCTCAGATCGTAATAAGCATTTCTAGAACAGAGTGAAGCTATACATAAGAAATCTTTATTAAGGACTGTAAAAATCACTCACGTAAGACCGAAAAAGGTTAATAAGAAACATTAAAAAAGTGGAAGAAAACGAAAGCCTGGCGCTTTCGTCAGATGGACTTGTCACGTGGTTAATGAAATGTTAGATCAACACAACCAAGTGTCCGACTGATTCGTTTTCAGTAATCATTGTGGTTAATCGATTAACTCTTTCTTACATTTTTATGTGACTCGGGGATATCGAAGAAACACCTCTCACATCATTTGTCTGTTAAGAAATACTTTTCACGCCTGTTGAGTGTTGAAAATACACCTTTCACATAAGTTGCGTTTTGTTGACCAAAGAAGTACACGAAACACTTTTAAATTATTTCAGAATTACAAATAAAAGAAATTAACTGATTTAGTTCGAATTACTACCACTCATCTGTTTACCGATCAGAATATAAAAGTATCAATGAGAGTTTTTGATTGAAAGTAACAAAAAAAAAGGTACAATAATACGTCAACTTCACTATCTAATGTTACGAGGCCTATGGCTCAGTATCAGGACTCTTCACACTGGCTGGAGTACTGCATACATAGTAACGTTTCATAAGTTTTTTGTATTAACGAATTGCTTACCAACAACTGTTATGGAAGTTGGTGGATTGTAACTGTTCGCCTTACAACACACCAAAATCAGAATAGAGGTTATTTAAAGTTCATGCATGGTTTGATATCTCTTATAGTATTTAAATAAAATGTCGGTGGAGGTTTAAGTCCCACGCAAAGGAAATTATTATGAGTATTTTAATGATTTTTTTTATATAATCTAAACAAATTTATTTCTATGTCACAACAAAGATCAGTCAGATCGTCACTAGTGACGCATAAGAAGCACATGCTGTATGTTAGTCCCAAACTTCGAAACTCGTTTAAAGCCACTTTGTTCCAAATTATTACGAAATCTCCATTTTGTTTTCATAATAACTTACTTATCATTGCGCCACTTTGAATAACTATCACGTGGGACTCCCAACCTCTTAAATAATCCTTTAAAATAAAAATTATTGTTACAAATTTTGAATTCACGCAACTCGCACATGTAATTTTTAAGAATCATGACTGACTCTTGAGTGCACCCCCAAGAGTCAACAAAATCGACATTGCAATTAGAAGTTCTCCATTTTAAAGAAGCGGGAGGGGTTGTCGAATACAGAGATCGCACAGTTTACAGTTTTGCTCTGGGCCTATAGATTTAATATTTACAGTTTTGCTCTGGGCCTATAGATTTAATATTTACAGTTTTGTCTGGGCCTATAGATTTAATATTTAAAGTTTTGCTCTGGGCCTATAGATTTAATATTTACAGTTTTGCTCTGGGCCTATAGATTTAATATTTAAAGTTTTGCTTTGGGCCTATAAATTTAATATTTACAGTTTTGCTCTGGGCCTATAGATTTAATATGAGATTAAGGTGTATATGATCGTTAGTAGAATGTTTATAAATTGTTTAGAATTTAGAGCCCCCCCCACTGTGAAAATTTCACGAAGCGATATCAGTAAAAAATACCGTTTAAAAATCAAGAGATAATACGTTTTCGTAGGTAAAAAAACAGAAAGAAAACAAGAACCAATCATATGGCCTTCGTTTCTTCTTCATATTATCAAGTAATTTGTATTCAGATGTACAAATGTACATACTTATACATATTTGTATATAAGAATAAACATGTTTTCTTTTGAAGATTGTACATACATTTGCCTAAATCACACCAGGTTAACTTGAATAAACAGGTTTCCTTATAAACGTTGTACATATCACACCAACATAAAGAGTCCTACCCTTCTTCGTACTTGTCCTTGCTTGTTTCTGCTTGACATCTTAACGTATAATGGTTCGAGTCTAGTAGGAGCAACAGTCGCCCGGTGTTGTGACGTTGAAAGCACTTTCCTAACTACTCAAAACTGATACGACAATCTCCTATTAGTTCCTTCCCTGGCCCAACCTATTACCAGAAAGCCGCTGGAGGCGACATAAAAGTTTCTCTTTGACGGCCATAGCCTGGTTTGTCAGTTAGGAGGTCAAACTGTGTTGTTAAGATGCAGAAAGACAGTTTATGGTTTCAAATGACGAGAAGCAAGTTCACTTACCAGTCTGATCGTTTCGGGGGAATACCATGACGTTGGCTCTGATACCTGGATATGGTAAATCCTGTACAACACATGGAATTGATTTCAAATAAGTTATTCAATATCAAACAAAAATGGCAGGGAAGAACAGCGTTTACAGGGTAAATGTTTAGATTATAGTTATTTGTAACTGGAAAAAACAAAGATGAAATTAAAATGTTCGCATGCGCAATCTATTACATAGTTTTGAACATGTCGAGATAAATCATGATAAAACTTATCACTCGTCCACGGTTCAAATTAACAATAAAGAAACAACAACAACAACAAAAACCATTGCACCCATTAAGGTTAACGTGGCTCATTAAGACATTGTTATACTCATTAAGGTTAACGTGGTTCATTAAGACACTGTAAAACTCATTGTGGTTAACGTGTTTCATTAAGACACTGTTATACTCATTAAGGTTAACGTGGTTCATTAAGACATTGTTATACTCATTAAGGTTAACGTGGTTCATTAAGACACTGTAAAACTCATTGTGGTTAACGTGGTTCATTAAGACACTGTTATACTCATTAAGGTTAACGTGGCTCATTAAGACATTGTTATACTCATTAAGGTTAACGTGGTTCATTAAGACACTGTAAAACTCATTGTGGTTAACGTGGTTCATTAAGACACTGTTATACTCATTAAGGTTAACGTGGCTCATTAAGACATTGTTATACTCATTAAGGTTAACGTGGTTCATTAAGACACTGTAAAACTCATTGTGGTTAACGTGTTTTATTAAGACACTGTTATACTCATTAAGGTTAACGTGGTTCATTAGGCCTGTTATACTTATTAAAGTTAACGTGGTTCATTAAGACACTGTTATAGTTATTAAAGTTAACGTGGTTCATTAAGACACTGTTATACTTATTAAAGTTAACGTGGTTCATTAAGACACTGTTATACTTATTAAAGTTAACGTGGTTCATTAAGACACTGTTATACTTATTAAAGATAACGTGGTTTATTAAGACTGTTATACTTATTAAAGTTAACGTGGTTCATTAAGACACTGTTATACTTATTAAAGTTAACGTGGTTCATTAAGGCGTTGTTATATCCACGAAAGTCAACGCGGTTCGTTATTTCTTGAACACTGAATCAACCCTCAACAGAAATAATAACGTATATATTTTAGTTAGTTATAACATTAAAATAAATAGAAACCAAAATAAATGTAAAAAATTATAAAAAAATGCTGCACTAATTTAAAATATCCCAGAGTACAAGCTGTAATGTAGGACATAAAATGTACCCTGGGTTTTGGAGGTGACATGAAAGTAGAACCCACATTGCCGTGGGGATACATCGTCTATCAGTCTTAACCTCCATTCTCCAGTCTCACATAAAGAAATGAAATAAAGGAGTAGCAATAGATATAGAAATTAGGAGAGCGAGATGTGGGTGCTCAAGCCCACAACGTCCAACATCTCTGTCACCCTTCACTGTCTGCGGACAGTTGTAGGAAGGTGACTACTCTACAAAGTAAAGAAGAAAAATAATCGAAAAATGAAAATAAGGATAAGTAATTTTTTCTCTAAAAATGTATATATATTATGTTGTCTAGAAGTCGGAATTCTCATGATGACATTTAGAAGCTGAATATTAAGCAACTTATCGTTGGTTGGTTTAATCCAACGTTTGTCACTTACAAGGTGTCTTAATTGCCTGATGTTTCAACTCTACTCACAGTAAGTTTCGTAACCCCCAAGGCAGCATGGACAGAAACTTTCGTCTGAGTTTCCTGTACGACTTCAAACTTGGACGAAAAGTTACCGGAACTATACCGGCCATGGATCTGTTACTGAGTGTTGGTTTCAAATGTTTCGACATAAAGATGAAAGTCTTGAAGACCACGAAGGTCGTAGAAGGAAGCCATTCTTATATGAACACATATTAGGGGAGACAGTTGAAACAGACCCTCGCACAACAGTACGTGAGCTTGTAAAAAAACTAGGCACAAGCAAATCAAACATTGCCAACCACCTGAGTGCGATTGGAAACACGAAAAAGTTGGATAAGTGGGTTCCGCATGAGCTGACTGAAGATCAACAAAATCGGCGTTATGAGACCTGTCAAGGATGACGCTCCAAAAATTGAACGAATAGGGAATCGAGGTTCTGCCTCATCCACCTTATTCCCCAGACCTTTCTACTACAGATTTTCATTTTGTAAGCACTTTAACAACTTTTTGAGCAATAAACACTTTCAAAACCAGACAGCCGCAGAAGAAGCTTTCAGGGAGTTTATTGACCATAGAAACTCTGATTTCTACATCAGGGGTATAAACAGCATCGTTACACGTTGGTAAAAGTGTGTTGAAACAAACGATGCTTACTTTGATTAAAGCATGTTTTACAACATTGTTTTATAGTTTTCCAAACTTCGCAGATCAAAAACATTTGACCCGGCATGGCCAGGTGGTTAAGGCTCTCGTATTGTAATCCGAGAGTCGCGGATTGGGATCCCCGTCACACCAAACATGCTTGCCCTTTCAGCCGTGGGGGCGTTATAATATGACGTTCAATCTCCCTATTCGTTGGTAAAAGAATAGCCCATGAGTTGACGTTTGGTGGTAATGACTAGCTGCCTCCCTTTAGTCTTACACTGCTAAATTAGGGACGGCTAGTGCAGATAGCCCCGAGGTAGCTTTGTGCGAAATTCAAATAAAAAACATTTATTTCTGGTCTGGACAACCTAACAGATGCATTTTCTCTCTCCTGTTTTCATTTTCTCTGGCAAATTGCCCTAATGATTAAGTGATAAGTGTGCAAACTTTTACGACGCTAAAGTTCGGGTTTCGATACACTATTTGCTCAGAACACATTGTTTAGATTTGTATTTGATCAATACATACTATCTCTAGTTAAAAATGATGTTATTATTTGTATAACGATACTATTATACTATAAGTAACATCTAATGTATTAGGTTGAGGAATAATTCGTGAGCGTTTTTAAATAATTTCATTCAAGCATTACATGCAAGACTATACAATACTTCAATGCATGAACACATTACACCCAAAACATTTATTATGATACTTTATTTCATGTAATACCTAGGTATATAGTATGCATTGTTGTAAACGAAATTGCAAGAAATTAAATGCGAAAAGCAGATGGTGTCGAAAATGCTCGATTTTGTCCACTTGACATTCCATTTAATGAGCTGAAAATGAAAGCAAAAATTAAAGACATATGAAAATCAAACACACCATCTATTAGAGCAAAAAATTATCTACCAAATGACATGAAATATTTTGTGAAAGCGTTTCATTTATGAATATATTTTTTTTAACTTGAAAAAACGCTCACGAATTATTACTCAACCCAATATATAATTAACATTCAGTTACCCTTAAATTACATATTTCTATTGCGTTCACTGTCGGAAAGGTTCAAACAATGCACTGTGCTGACTCATTTTCTGTGTTGAGCATAATAAGAATGTCTAACAGGCATTAATGAGATAAGTTGTCATTCTGAGAGAATTTTTAATCTGCCTTTTCTGACTGGCACAGTATTAGGAACTCTGTAATAAATGAAGTTATTACAACTGTTTTGGTTAAAGAATAAGTTTGAAAATATTATGTAAAAGTCCGATGAGGTCACGTGGTAATTCTAGGGTTAAGAAATACACATCCTAGCAATTCTGTGATAAACACGGGGAAGGAAAACAAAGTTCAAAGTTCTCGTTTTTGTGGTCGATATGTGTTTTATTGTGAACAACTTTTTCGTATAACATAGCGCATTGATTTCAGGTGAGAGCTCGCGCTCGTGCGTGTGTGACTACATCAGGCGAGTTCCAGTATTGTTACCTCACCAATAGCACGTGCTATACACACTATTCAGTGGTCGTAGCGGTGTAAATTTTCTGCCTTGTCAGGATTTCTACAACGTGCCCTCTCGTGCCCGTCTGGCGAGTAATTTCCCTCTCTTAAGGGCAGAGGAGCTTCTTCTGTAGGGTATCCGTCCTCTGCGCTCTGTTGGTCACGTCACTAGGAACAGACTAATAGGAACGTTCAATAGCAAGTTGAAATTGAATACAACAATTCATATAAACTAACAAAGATACGGAACTGCATCTGCTATCGTAACTTTTCAAGATGTCGTTCAAGTACACAAACATCCCATAATAGACACTGCTCACAGGAACTGCCGACAGTCAACCTCTTGTTTCTGATGTCTCAGGAACCGGGGTTTGAGTGAGAAAACTGTTACTTTTGTCGACATGGTCTTTATCTCTACTGACGTAAAACCTTCATCCTTCAGTAGGTGTCGCTACTGAAAAAGTACAAAAGTAAGAGAAAGTTAACTCGGATGATAGGACTAACAAAACGTATTGATGTTTTGAATACTGTATTAAATATACTTGAGTAACGTGATATTTGAAAACTTTGGACCTGCAACAAACACACACACTATAAACTGTACGAGATACTCGGGGCGTATTTGATATTACTTTTAATATTAGTGAAGAAAAAAAAAAGGATGGTTTTTGTTGTGTATTTTGTTTTCTTCAGAATCTTCGCTCGAAGCTAAACAAAGCGCTATCTACATATAGCCACTGCTAACTTCTGAAACTACTGCCTTTAAAGTTCTTCGCACGTTCTTTTGTCCTGCAATCAATGTTCGGGTTCGAGTCCCCGTCACACCAAACATGCTCGCCCTTTCAGCTATGTGGACACTATAATGTAACGATCAATCCCATCATTTGTTGGTAAAGGAGTAGCGGTGGGTGGTGATAACTAGCTTCCTTTCCTCTAGTCTTATACTGTAAAATTAGGGACGGCTAGCGCAGATATCCCTTGTGTAGTTTTGTACAAAATTCAAACCAAACCAGTGCCTAAGGACGTTGGGCCCGGCATGGCCAGGTGGTTAAGGCACTCGACTCGTAATCCGAGGGTCACGGGTTCGAATCCCTGTCACACCATACATGCTCACTCTTTCAGCCGTGGGAGCATTATAATGTGAGGTCAATCCCACTATTCGTTGATAAAAGAGTAGTCCAAGAGTTGGCGGTGGGTGGTGATGACAGCTGCCTTCCTTCTAGTTTTACACTGCTAAATTAGGAAAAGCTAGCGCAGATAGCCCTCATATAGCTAAACAAATTAAGGACGTTAACGACTAGGCCATTGCTCAGACCGAAATGGTGGCATCCCTTTTTGTAATGTCCGATTTTAGGTTCAGAAAAATAGAAAGGATTTCAAACGTTTTTAATGTTATTTAATCAATAATGTTTGTTCCATTATTATTAATTACTTCCTGCCAACGATTCACAAGCTTTTAAAATTCTTGGGATTTGGAGGAAAAGAATGTATCGTGGGTAGTTTTGACATCTTCATGTGTTACAAGCTCTTTTTCATCAAGATAGTTCTGCAAACTTTATAATAGATGATAATCAGATGGACCAAGGTCTGGAGAATAAGGAGGATGTGGAAGTTTTTCCCAGTCTAGCTCTTCAATCTTTACAGATGTGATCCTTGCTGTATGGGGCCGTGCATTACCCTGGTGTAACACAACACCTTTATGATTGATCAAAGCAGGCCTCTTTTCTTTCAGTGCAACGTTCAAGCGCTCTAACTGTTGACAAAAGAAGTCTGATGTAATTGTTACATTGAGTGGCAGCAACTGTTGATCATACCAACAATATCCCACCAAACATTTAATGAGACTTTTCTAGGGTGGAGGTTCATTTTGCGCTGTGCTTTAGCTAGTTTACCTGGACTGAGACATTGTCTGCAGCGCTCAATATTTTTTATAATATATCCATTTTTCATTTCCAGTCACTAACCTGTCCAAAAAACAGTAAGATACGTTTACAAGAATGCAGAGAAGTGCAAATGTCCACTCTTGGTCTAAAGTTGGCTTTTGTCAAATCATGAGGGACCCATTTTCCAAGTTCTGACACCTTTCCAAGCTGTTACAGATGATGGGTTGAATTAAGCTTCTGTGCTAGTTCTTCAACTGTTAAAGTACAATCTTCATCAAGTGCAGCAAGCAGCAAGACATCATTAAACTCAACAGGACGACCTGAACGTGGCACATCACTTAAGCTGTGACAATACCTGATCTGAACTTCTGAAACCATCTTCGACATTTTCTTTCATTGAGAGACTCCGCACCATAAACACCTTGAATGTTTCGTGTAGTTTCTGCTGCACTATTGCCTTTTCTAAACTCATAAAACATTATATGCCTGATGTGCTCCTAAGTCACATCTATCTTCATAAGAGTTTATTTGATTAATGATCTGAATAAGTGGAGTTTAGTTAGTTTCTATTATTTGTCTGAATATTTTTATATACACGTTCTACTACATAGTTTAGTCATTAAAGCCTTTTACAAAGACAGAAATGATGATGCACTTTCTGTATTAAAGTTTCGGACATTACTTATGGATGACCTGATATATATATACATATATATGTATTGTATCATTTGTGGTGGGAGAACAGGATCAAGTGTCGACTTAAATTTCAGAATTGTATGTTTTTAACATTAAATAAATTAAACGTGTTCGACATTTTGTATATCAAAATATTTACGCTTCAATACACAAAAATTCGAAAATATACTCAAATTTATTTTAAAATATTTTCAAAGAATCTTATGATATCTTAAATGCCTAAGGCGACTTTAATGTTGATATAAACATTTATCTGAATAATATAAAATAATATTTAATTAATAAATATATGTTCTGCTTTTTGTGAAGCTTAACAGGTCTTGAACGCATAATCTTTGAAATGGGAATCTAATCTGTGGCATGAAAAACCAACACATTTGCGCGAAGCGCAAACCATACTAATACTACAGGCTATGGAGGAATGTCCCCCTTCCCCATAATAATTGTAAAAAAAAGAAAGAAAGAAAAAAATGCTATGAAATTAAATATGGAACCAAGCTTGCATGGAACGTAACTTGAACACGTGCGTGGCTGATCACGTACAATCCACAAACATCCGAGTAAACAAATCACTATTCTGTTGTAATACTAAAATCTCCCACTATTCTGTTGTAACAGTGAAATCTCCCGTTTGAAGGAGTGTTAAGTTTGACATAAAATGTATTTAAAAGATAGAACAAAATATTTAATAAATATATTACTTTTCGTGCAGTATAACGACCATGATTTGTTTTTTATTTAGTTCGAGTTATACAACTGTAGCTATGTATTGAGAACAAAACGAAACAGAAATACTGTAGTATATATAAGTTGGCAATGAAGACAATATAATAGGATCCTTAAGGGGTGGATTCCAGAGTTTACTCAACATCGTGTACAATGATCGGTTCATGAGATATAACTCTTCACCCGTGAAAAGTCTGAGAGTTGGCCACGTTTCTTAAGAAGTTTTGAGCTTGAGTGGGGGTTTTGTTCCTGAGAGGTACGTTTCAAAGCGTGCCAAATTTCTTCAGATAAAAGCAGTGAAAAGACTTTGGAAGTCTGTGACGGATGCCTTACACAAAAATCAGCGCAGGTGCCGGAGCGACATCGTGCGACAGAACCACATAAAACTGACGTCACGAAGATGTCCCGGCGGTTTTTAAAAGCGCAAATATGCCCTTTATGAGACGATATTCAAAAGCACTTATGCGTTTAGTTTATGAATACTCCAATACCGAAAGGTCCTCCAACAATGGTAGCTTACAGCTCCTCACGTTTTCAATGAAGTGTGAAAAGAGTTGAGACTCAATGTGCCATGATCGTTTTGTGACTGCCATGGAGTAGATTGCTTTTAAACGCTTGCCCATTGATAAACTCACATAATGAAAGACGAGAGGAACAGGGTGTACCAATGTCTGGAGGTTCATCACAGTTTCCATTCACGGTCCTTCACAATCGCTTCTCGAGTGTATGAGGAAAGTAACAGCGTGACTTTATGACGCTTAAGTACACGATAGTGTAAGAATTATAGCGTTCACAAAGAGTATAAATGTTTGTGTAAAAACAATTTATAGAATTTTATTATCTATGTTACAACGTACTTTATATTAGCAGTTCGTCCTTAATTAAGTCATGTCTTTGTGTGCGAGAAACCATCAGATTTTGTGAAAACTCTTGTCTCTTATCTAGCTAAGAAAGTACTATGTTAACTAGAAGTACAGTGAAACTTGTGTCTCTTATCTAGATAAGAAAGTACTATGTTAACTAGAAGTACAGTGAAACTTGTGTCTCTTATCTAGATAAGAAAGTACTATGTTAACTAAAAGTACAGTGAAACTTGTGTCTGTTATCTAGATAAGAAAGTACTATGTTAACTAGAAGTACAGTGAAACTTGGGTCTGTTATCTAGCTAAGAAAGTACTATGTTAACTAGAAGTACAGTGAAACTTGTGTCTGTTATCTAGATAAGAAAGTACTATGTTAACTAGAAGTACAGTGAAACTTGTGTCTCTTATCTAGATAAGAAAGTACAATGTTAACTAGAAGTACAGTGAAACTTGTGTCTCTTATCTAGATAAGAAAGTACAATGTTAACTAGAAGTACAGTGAAACTTGTGTCTCTTATCTAGATAAGAAAGTACTATGTTAACTAAAGTACAGTGAAACTTGTGTCTGTTATCTAGAGCTAAGAAAGTACTATGTTAACTAGAAGTACAGTGAAACTTGTGTCTGTTATCTAGATAAGAAAGTACTATGTTAACTAGAAGTACAGTGAAACTTGTGTCTCTTATCTAGATAAGAAAGTACTATGTTAACTAGAAGTACAGTGAAACTTGTGTCTCTTATCTAGATAAGAAAGTACTATGTTAACTAAAAGTACAGTGAAACTTGTGTCTGTTATCTAGATAAGAAAGTACTATGTTAACTAGAAGTACAGTGAAACTTGGGTCTGTTATCTAGCTAAGAAAGTACTATGTTAACTAGAAGTACAGTGAAACTTGTGTCTGTTATCTAGATAAGAAAGTACTATGTTAACTAGAAGTACAGTGAAACTTGTGTCTCTTATCTAGATAAGAAAGTACAATGTTAACTAGAAGTACAGTGAAACTTGTGTCTCTTATCTAGATAAGAAAGTACAATGTTAACTAGAAGTACAGTGAAACTTGTGTCTCTTATCTAGATAAGAAAGTACTATGTTAACTAGAAGTACAGTGAAACTTGTGTCTGTTATCCAGATAAGAAAGTACTATGTTAACTAGAAGTACAGTGAAACTTGTTTCTGTTATCTAGATAAGAAAGTACTATGTTAACTAGAAGTACAGTGAAACTTGTGTCTGTTATCCAGATAAGAAAGTACTATGTTAACTAGAAGTACAGTGAAACTTGTTTCTGTTATCTAGATAAGAAAGTACTATGTTAACTAGAAGTACAGTGAAACTTGTGTCTGTTATCCAGATAAGAAAGTACTATGTTAACTAGAAGTACAGTGAAACTTATGTCTCTTATCTAGATAAGAAAGTACTATGTTAACTAGAAGTACAGTGAAACTTGTGTCTGTAATCTGGCTAAGAAAGTACTATGTTAACTAGAAGTACAGTGAAACTTGTGTCTGTTATCAGATAATTTAAACAAATGTGAAAACTAGGAAACAAGCCACAATTTCAACAGAGCCAGTAACCCACGATGTCACTTACCCCATTACACATTATAGTTTTAGTCTGTTGAGAGTATAATAATCACTAATGACATAAAAGTAGAAATGTACTGTTATTAACCACCGTCTATTTTTATCAGAAAGTATATAATTCACCCTCCCCATTTTATAGTTCTAATAGCACACGATATTGTAATTTTAATACTGTAATGATATATTAATGATGTTATGAACCTAGTATTTCAAGCAAACCAAGATTTACTGAGCCAGACATTGTGGCTTGAATTAGGCCTTACGACCCATCTAAATTGTAATTTTGTTCGTTCGTTTATTACCATCGTAGTAATTTTGGTTTAGATTATTTTAAAAATATAACTGTTGTTAGAATTAAAATAAAAAAGCAACAACCCTGAATGCTCACAAAAATTTTCCAACAACCGCTCGATTTTGTATTAAGGTCTTATACACTGGCGCTCTCTAAAATTTAATATTTAAAGTAGAAAAATTTGCATTTAAATTGTTTATAAAAATGTAATGAGTTATAAAATTTATAACAAATGGATTTAAAAACGTCATTAAATTAAAATTTATTGTAGCCATTAAATAAAAGTTTGTCTTTTAACGGGGTCTACAATAAATGTAAATAAAGTGATTTTATTACATACTGTTAGTTAATTTGTAATTTATGGGACTATTATACTTTCAACAGTACGTGACACCGCACTGTTTATATAAACACCTATAGATATTTATATGCATATATGTAAATTTTAAATAATTACCACCGAGAATACGAAGCACATATAACACACACAAAGAGATAATAGGTGTCGCTTTATTACGTTTGGAATAACTAATGACAGGAGAAAGTTAACAAGACATAAAAAAACAGTTATTTAGACTCGTGAAACCATATACACACACGCGTTTTCTTTCATTATGAACTAATATCATACAAATATCTATAATAATGTTTTATAAATTTCAAACGGAAAAAACAACATTTTTTTAACTATGGTTTAGTGACTTCGAAAATAATTTACAACATATTCTGTTTAGAATGTTAAATTCTAGTTCATCTGCTTTGAAACTTCAAAAAAGTCGATTTCTTTTAATTGTGTAATTTCGTTCATCAGAGGATAAAAAAATTAAGTTAGTTTAAAAATCGGTAGATAAAAAAGTTTATAAAGAAGTAAAATTCATGTGCTTTTCTTAAAGGAAGAAACTTTATTAATTTGAATTTACAGGTTTTTCTCTCTTTTTCTTCTTATTCCAATAATGTGTCTTCAGATTGGTTAATGACTTCCGTTGTTTCCAGCCGGTAGTTTTAGTTTTTTCAACATTATTCCAAACACCCTCACCAGATGACGCACCGTTCCTTTTTTGGCTTAACCATATTGTCACCTTCTTTACAGTTGAAAGTTCGAGCAAATTCTTCAAAATTGGACACAGAGCCCCAAACTCTGTCGAAGAGTATTTCCAGTTTATTTATGAAATAGACCGTGGATAAGTATGAATGTCTAGAAAAGTTTTTTAAACAAATTTTAGTAATTCTAACTTTAATATTCGTACAAAGCTACCCGAGGGCTATCTGAGCTAGCCTTCTCTAAATTAGCAGTGATATAATAGAGAAAAGATAATTTGTCCACACCACCCACCGCCAACGTTTAGGCCACTCTTTTACCAACGAGTAGTAGGATTGACCGTCAAATTATAACTTTTCCACGGCTAAATAGGCGAGTATTGTCAGAGACGATAATTTGAACCTGCGACATTCAGATTGCAAGTCGAGCGTCCTGTGACCTCACTATCTAATAACTGCAGTTTTTAATTATCTTAACTCTTACTTGCTTCGCCTAGAGTCACTGACCAAGGTGTGAATTAGTGAGTAACTATCTCTGTGTTACAACGACGTTCAGTTTTATAACGTGGAAGGTTTGTTTTTATGTTTTGTTTGAGTTTTAATTTTGCGCAAAGCTACACGCGGACCATCTGCGCTAGCCGTCCCTAATTTAGCAGTGTAAGATTAGAATGAAAGCAACTAGTCATCACCACTCACCGCCAACTCTTGAGCTACTCTTTTACCAACGAATAGTGCGATTGACCATCACATTATAACGCCCCCCACGGCTGAAAGGGCGAGCATGTTTGGTGCGACGGACATTCTAACTCGCGACCCTCAGATTACGAATCGAATGCCTTAGCACACCTAGCCATGGAGGGTTAGGCCCACAAAGGAGAACAAATCACTATAAAGGTATGGGAAGAACGAATAGTTCGTCCATCTCCCCAGTGGCACAACGGTATGTATGGAGACTTATAAAGCTAAAAATCGGGGTTCGATACTCGTGGTGAACAAAGGACAGATTGTGTGGCTTTAAGCTTAATTCAAAACAACAACTATCTCCCAAATCGAACTCCGGATTTTAGTGTTGCAAGTAGGCAAACTTTCAACTGACCCACGAGGGGAGTACAACAATAAAGTACCATATAGGTGTATAAAGGAAACATAAGAATATTCAACAAAGAGTAACCGACAGAATATTTTGAATCAAATCAGTAAACGTACCTGTACTTAGGCGGACTATGATTGTCATACTGGATCATGCTCTTTATGGCCTGGGGTCGGGCTTTGCTACACCAAACCTGGGTAACAGAACAAACGTATTTTACTCAATACAATCATTCTTGAATTCATAGCTCTTAACTTATAAATAAACTAGATATAAGCTCATTTTTATATACAGAATAGTTTAAGTGAAAACTATTCAATAGGCTTAGCTTAGTGAACACTAAGAAATAAGAATAGCTCATACATAAACTAAAGATAATCTTATTTATATATATAGAATAGTTTGGGTTAAAACTGTTCATTAGGCTTAGCTTAGTGAACCTTAAGAAATAAGAATAACTAAAAACATACTATCTCAAACTGACATTCGTTTTATCATAGAGAACAGAGAACACACGAGTTGTTTCATGTTTGGTGCAAACAAAGCAGACGAATAAAACATAAAAACATAATAATAATAGAATTAAGTAAACTCTAAATATTTGATGAGAAGCAATAGTGTGGAAAATTTTCGAAACAAAACGAGTTGGAAAAAATTTAATTTATAAACTAAAGCTTAAACAAAACATATTTAAGTCAGTAGTGGATATTGTAGAATGAATATTTGGTCTTAACAGAAACTGTGAATTCAGTCTAAGATAGATGTTTCTCTTTGTAAATACTGTACGTTGTGTCAGGGGAGTTTTTACTCACGGCTTTTATGAATAAAAATTAAAAATATATCTGTTACTGAGCGATATATGGTTATATAATACTGCTAACAAATGGCGCTATTCATATTTCTACCAATTTATTTAAAGTGATTCCCGCAAAACGGTTTATTTAGATTCATTGGTCTAGGGACTTACTTAGGGTTAAGTTACTCGCAATGAACACAGTACATAGCCTAACGTGGCTTTGCTCTAAAATACCCCAACAAAAAAAACTGAGGTCGTAAGATAATATAATTTCTTCCAAATTTATGTGCTACCTTATAATAAAAATTCAAGTTTAAATAACAGCAACAGAATTATTATGAAAGCAAAGAAAGATATGTTAAAATATGTCAACCATATCCAGTGAGGCTCTTCTCGCCCAATACCAGGGCTAATAAGGATGGTTAGGATACGATAGACACATCAGTCATTGGGGCATTATTTATATCATTACTTACATGAGCAACAATGATCATAATGCGAACTATGCTAAGGAAGATAAATGTATACTTCCGCGAACTACGGAACTTTGGATCCACAGTCCGGCACACTAACCACTAGGGGTCACTCACCTCACCTTTTGATCTTTGTAAACATGTTCCCTTACCCCTGTCACCTAACTAAGGAGAAGCATAGAAAAGAAAGTCACTGAACCACTGGCAACTTTCACAATACGATTTAACAACGATTATTTAAGCTGTTTGTGCTACTATTAGCTAAGCATAGCGTTAAAATGTGTTGATTTGTTTGCTCGTAGTTGGACACAAAGCTACAAAATGCTATCTGTACTGTGCCCAGCACGGGTATCGAAAATCAATTTTTAGTGAACAAGCCCACAGTCTTACCGCTGTGTCAATGGGAGGCAAAATGTATTGAAGCCTAACAAATTATATATATATATATATATGTATGTGTGTGTGTGTGTGTGTGTGTGTGTCGGTTTCTTTTCTTTACGAAAAAGAAAAAAGCACTTTTTTTTATTAAAGTGTTTCTAAATTACGTAACCGGAAAAGAACAAAATGTCCGAAAAAACAACAAAACAATCGGCAGGAGGGAATTACGATTGTTAGGATCCCAAACTTAAAAATGAAACAACAATAGTTTTATCATCTGTAACGTACAATCAGTACTGGGTGTAGTTAGTTGTTAGATTACGCATTCGCTTTGAAAGAACACGTTTATAAACTGTTAATTAGAGACGTTTTAAACCCCGCTGGTTCTTACGTTAGCAAATGCCAAAAAGAAGAGTTGGTCAGGTGTAATATCTTTAAACTCGTCTCCTGGCAATCTATAATTCCTGGCTTTGTCTCCATACTTGAAAGTATAGGTTTGGTAACCCTAAAATAATCAAAAGAATGACATCAACGGTACAAACTGTACATTGCAACAATAAATATAAAGAAGTTTGTGGGTTACAGAGAGAGAAAGATAGTTCTAATTAATCAATTCTAACTAGTCTAACTCATGTAAAAAATCTACAAAATTAACATTTCTTATTAATACAAATTACAAACTAGATACTAAACTCAACACCAGAGTACCAATAAATGAGTAATATTCAACATGTGCTGAAAACACCTAGGACAAAAAACTCTTAAAAAACTGAAATAGAAGCCTTTATAACCCGGGTTATAAGGGTTTCTATTTCAATAAACGGGTAAAAGATTTTCTCGAGGAGTAAATATTCCGCCATCTAGCGGCAATCACTAATATTACTTCGAAACACTTTTGTCTCAGTGTTCACTTTTTTCAGGTTTACTTGTCTTTATTTTTTACGACAATTAGATAATACACTGTGCAAAGAGTAAACAGTGATGATTTACATCATTCCACAAAAATTACTTTCTAATAATTATTAAAATTTACATCCCATAATATTTACAAGTTAACTTTAAGAATATTTAAATTATTTGGAAACTAAAGTCCTTTCGGAAACAGTATGGCCCGGCATGGCCAGGTGTGTTAAGGCACTCGACTCGTAATTTGAAAATCGTGGGTTGGAATCCCCGTCACACCAAATATGCTCGCCCTTTCAGCCGTGGGGTCGTTATAATGTGACGATCAATCCCACTGTTCGTTGGTAAAAGAGTAGTCCAAGAGTTGGCGGTAGGTGGTGATGACTAGTTGCCTTCCCTCTAGTCTTACACTGCTAAAATAGGGACTGCTAGCGCAGATAGCCTTCTTATAGATTTACGAGAAATTCAAAAACAAACTTTGTAGTTTGATTTAACAGATTTTAAAATCCGTTTCACTTTTCTAACTCAAAAATATTTTTATTTTTATAGTTTTTAACAGTTTTTAAATTTAATTTCATGTTTATAAACCTAAAAATATTTCTGCAATTTTTTAACAGTTTTTAAAATTCACTTCACTTTTGTAGAACAAAAAATATTTTTATGTTCAGTTTCCGGCACTACTTTCGACGATGCTCATTATAGAAGAGATATATAGGCCAAAACTACACACGTATATATAAATTCAAAAGGAGTTTCACTGTGTAATGAAACACTTATATAAAGAGCTCATATCGTTTAGTTTTGCCCTGTCCAAACTGGAATATAATTATTTCGATCAGTTAGTAATCAGTTGTACGTAGAAAGAAAGTCATTTCCGGATAGATCCAGCTTTCCTTATAGGAAAGTAAAATGTTTGAAAAATCTTCCCTTCCTTCGAAAAATAAAAGTGAAAAATGTAGAATGAAACATAAGCAGTTTTAAAAGTTTTCTAAACTTCCACTTACTTTGTAAGCTTCTCTCAGTCCTCCATTGTCAGCAATGTTTTCTCCGAGAGTGTTTCTCCCGTTCAGCTGTGCACGTAAGAAGATTATTAAAATCATATTAAACCGGTTTACATAATAAAAAAATGGTATTACTGCGCGACTAAGAAATAGTATCGATGGATTGTTAATTTACGTTGGGCTTCAATATAATTATTTTATACAGCTATGTCTCTTAAAATAACTAATATTTAATCTGTATTTATATCGCAACTGTCACAATTTAACGTTTATACGTCTCAAGATAATCGGTATAATTGCTTTGTTCATATAACAGTTTAGAATGAGTGCTTTTATTTACGAGACTAGAGGGTGTTCCAAAAGTCACTGTGCACTTACATATTTATTAACAGACATGTTTCAATAGAGAATACAGAAGGTAAATATGAATGACAATTATAAACAATGTTGAAAGTGACCCCCGTTGACATCAATACAGGCTTGGATTCTTCTTATTTGCTATCAGTTGGTGGCTTGAAATAGACTGAATAGACACATTATTACAAAACTGTACAGTGACTTTCCGAACACCCTGTATTATGATATGAGAGAAAGAGCTAGACACCTTCAAATCAGTACCATACAATATTTATTAGAACATTACAGTTACCATACAATATTTATTAGAGCATTACAGTTATTGTTATTTTCTAAATGAGTCTAGACTGTAATTTATCTCGTTTTGATCTCACGACAGCGAGTTCAATGGTTTATGAAGAGCAAAAAGAAAAAAAAACAACAACTTTAGGTTGGGTTGTTTTATATTTCGCGCAAAGCTACACGAGGGCTACCTGCGCTAGTCGTCCGTAATTTTTGCAGTGTAAGACAAGAGGGAAGGCAGCTAATTATCACCGCTCGCCGCCAACCCTTGGGATACTCTTTTACCAACGAATAGTGGTATTGAACCGTCACATTATAACGACCCCACGGCTGAAAGGGCAAGCATTTTTGGTATGACGGGGATTCGAACCCGCGACCCTCGGATTACGACTCGAGCGCCTTAACCACCTGGCCATGCCGGGCTGTGAACAAGTTAAAAATACCAGCACGGCCAGGTGGTTAAGGCGCTCGACTCGTAATCTGAGGGTCGCGGGTTCGAATCCTCGGGACACAAACCATGTTCGCACTTTATGACGTTATTATGTGACGGCCAATCCCATTATTCGTTGGTAAAAGAGTAGCCCAAACGTTGGCGGTGGGTGGTGATGACTAACTGCCTTCCCTTTAGTCCTACACTGCTAAATTAGAGACTGCTAGCGGAGATAGCTCTCATGTATCTTTGCGCGAAGTTAAAAACAAACAAACAAATTATTTGCGTATAGCTGAAACATAAAATGTATCGTACTAGGGCCTTATATTGCTCTTTCTCCTTCATTAACAAATTGTAATTTAGAAGTTTGGTTTGGTTAGTACCGAAACAGAAATAAACGTAATTACTTTAAGTTGTGTAGTGTCATCTTTAAAGTTGCTATATTGATCAACAAAACACTGAGCTTTCTTGTCAAACTCTTTCCGGGTTTCCTCGGACCACCACAATTTGACATTTCCCTCCCCATCATAAAGACTACCTAAAAACAATGAAACAATAAAACTGGTTGTAATTCCAACAACGTGTGTAACCAACCGCAAAGTGTTGTAATTTATAACTCTAACAGCAATGATTTTCGAAAAAAATGGGAAAACAGACACTGAAACAATTTAAAGTGTCATCCCAAGATAGATCTGTTTATTTATTAGATATTACACGGACATTAAACAATATCAATCGACTAAAACACCAAGACGAAGATAACAAGACAAACACACTGAGCTTCCTTCAACACACGGTTTTGTGGAATTTTCTAGAATATACGGCTCAGACATGAAACTAAATTACGTTCTATGTGACCTACACCCATCATTGAATATAGAAAAGACCATAATATAAATCACAAACATTATCTCAATTAAACCTACACTACCGACAATACAATGAAGTTGACGTTCTCTCGAATAAACGTAAACCAGTCATGACACTCTATGACGTCCCACTGACAACACTATGTGACGTTGATGTTCAACTAAAATAAACCTATATTAGTGACAACACTATGTGACGTTGATGTTCAACTAAAATAAACCTATATTAGTGACTACACTCTGTGACGTTGATGTTCAGCTAAAATAAACCTACATTAGTGACTACACTCTGTGACGTTGATGTTAAACTAAAATAAACCTATATTAGTGACTACACTCTGTGACGTTGATGTTCAACTAAAATAAACCTATATTAGTGACTACAGTCTGTGACGTTGATGTTCTCTCAAAGAAACCTACATTAGTGACTACACTCTGTGACGTTGATGTTCAACTAAAATAAACCTATATTAGTGCCTACACTCTGTGACGTTGATGTTAAACTAAAATAAACCTATATTAGTGACTACACTCTGTGACGTTGATGTTCAACTAAAATAAACCTATATTAGTGACTACAGTCTGTGACGTTGATGTTCAACTAAAATAAACCTATATTAGTGACTACACTCTGTGACGTTGATGTTCAACTAAAATAAACCGATATTAGTGACTACAGTCTGTGACGTTGATGTTCAATTAAAATAAACCTACATTAGTGACTACCATCTGTGACGTTGATGTTCTCTCAAAGAAACCTACATTAGTGACTACACTCTGTGACGTTGATGTTAAACTAAAATAAACCTATATTAGTGACTACACTCTGTGACGTTGATGTTCAACTAAAATAAACCTATATTAGTGACTACACTCTGTGACGTTGATGTTCAACTAAAATAAACCTATATTAGTGACTACAGTCTGTGACGTTGATGTTCAACTAAAATAAACCTATATTAGTGACTACACTCTGTGACGTTGATGTTCAACTAACATAAACCTATATTAGTGACTACAGTCTGTGACGTTGATGTTCAACTAAAATAAACCTATATTAGTGACTACACTCTGTGACGTTGATGTTCAACTAACATAAACCTATATTAGTGACTACACTCTGTGACGTTGATGTTCAACTAAAATAAACCTACATTAGTGACTACACTCTATGACGTTGATGTTCAACTAACATAAACCTATATTAGTGACTACACTCTGTGACGTTGATGTTCAACTAAAATAAACCTATATTAGTGACTACACTCTGTGACGTTGATGTTCAACTAAAATAAACCTATATTAGTGACTACACTCTGTGACGTTGATGTTCAACTAAAATAAACCTCTATTAGTGACTACACTCTGTGACGTTGATGTTCAACTAAAATAAACCTATATTAGTGACTACAGTCTGTGACGTTGATGTTCAATTAAAATAAACCTACATTAGTGACTACCATCTGTGACGTTGATGTTCAACTAAAATAAACCTATATTAGTGACTACACTCTGTGACGTTGATGTTCTCTCAAAGAAACCTACATTAGTGACTACACTCTGTGACGTTGATGTTAAACTAAAATAAACCTATATTAGTGACTACACTCTGTGACGTTGATGTTCAACTAACATAAACCTATATTAGTGACTACACTCTGTGACGTTGATGTTCAACTAAAATAAACCTACATTAGTGACTACACTCTATGACGTTGATGTTCAACTAACATAAACCTATATTAGTGACTACACTCTGTGACGTTGATGTTCAACTAAAATAAACCTATATTAGTGACTACAGTCTGTGACGTTGATGTTCAACTAAAATAAACCTATATTAGTGACTACAGTCTGTGACGTTGATGTTCAACTAAAATAAACCTATATTAGTGACTACAGTCTGTGACGTTGATGTTCAACTAAAATAAACCTACATTAGTGACTACAGTCTGTGACGTTGATGTTCAACTAAAATAAACCTACATTAGTGACTACACTCTGTGACGTTGATGTTCAGCTAAAATAAACCTACATTAGTGACTACACTCTGTGACGTTGATGTTCAGCTAAAATAAACCTACATTAGTGACTACACTCTGTGACGTTGATGTTCAACTAACATAAACCTATATTAGTGACTGCAGTCTGTGACGTTGATGTTCAACTAAAATAAACCTATATTAGTGATTACAGTCTGTGACGTTGATGTTCAACTAAAATAAACCTATATTAGTGGCTACACTCTGTGAGGTTGATGTTCAACTAAAATAAACCTATGTTAGTGACTACAGTCTGTGACGTTGATGTTCAACTAAAATAAACCTATATTAGTGACTACAGTCTGTGACGTTGATGTTCAACTAAAATAAACCTATATTAGTGACTACAGTCTGTGACGTTGATGTTCAACTAAAATAAACCTACATTAGTGACTACAATCTGTGACGTTGATGTTCAACTAAAATAAACCTATATTAGTGACTACACTCTGTGACGTTGATGTTCAACTAAAATAAACCTATATTAGTGACTACAGTCTGTGACGTTGATGTTCAACTAAAATAAACCTATATTAGTGACCACACTCTGTGACGTTGATGTTCAACTAACATAAACCTATATTAGTTACTACACTCTGTGACGTTGATGTTCAACTAAAATAAACCTATATTATTGACTACAGTCTGTGACGTTGATGTTCAACTAAAATAAACCTATATTAGTGACCACACTCTGTGACGTTGATGTTCAACTAACATAAACCTACATTAGTTACTACACTCTGTGACGTTGATGTTCAACTAAAATAAACCTATGTTAGTGACTACACTCTGTGACGTTGAGGTTCAACGAAAATAAACCTATATTAGTGACTACACTCTGTGACGTTGATGTTCAACTAAAATAAACCTATATTAGTGACTACAGTCTGTGACGTTGATGCTCAACTAAAATAAACCTATATTAGTGACTACCATCTGTGAGGTTGATGTTCAACTAAAATAAACCTATATTAGTGACTACCATCTGTGAGGTTGATGTTCAACTAAAATAAACCTATATTAGTGACTACACTCTGTGACGTTGATGTTCAACTAAAATAAACCTATATTAGTGACTACAGTCTGTGACGTTGATGTTCAACTAAAATAAACCTATATTAGTGACTATCATCTGTGACGTTGATGTTCAACTAAAAGAAACCTATATCGATTAAGCAACGGAAACCATTTACTTTTGACAAATTAATCATTCCTAATCAATTTTGATTTGTAAACTCAAATTCATCGTTTTGTTTGCTATAATGACACGATGATGTTTACGACAGTAAAAATATGCGACACATATAGATATACAGTGTTTAACCCTTTAGTTATTAGCCCTATCAACTAACATGGAATTCTGAAGTTAAATAAAGCTATCTTCTAGATTTAAAAATACAAACCTTGGTCGTCAAAACCATGTGTTATTTCATGTCCAATCACCATTCCAATTCCTCCAAAATTCATAGCTCTGAAAGAGGAAAACAAATTCAGTTTTGTTGAACTCAGAGTAATTTTTCTCATCCCTAAACACTTGTCCAATATAATACTGATACAAATAATATAAGTAGAACTATACAGCCTGCAATGTTTAAAGAACAACGACTACATTAATAAAATGTTGTTTTAAACTAAGGACATCCAATGAATGGATTCTGTTGCAACCAATTCATTTTTTTTATTGTAAGTTTTCTGTAACTTTTGTACACGATAGAGCTAACTATAAGTGTACCAAAACGTCTACTAGTGGTATTAAGACAACCGCTCTATTAGAATTCTTATTTTCAAAGACTGATAATAATTATTGAAACTGTGAGAAATTTATAACACACAACATATCACTGAGATAACCATGATGCCACCAGACAACAGTCGACACTGACAAACTGTTGTTTTGTGACACACTTGGTCAAAACGCCGAGTTGTTTCTTAGTATAAATACGAAGTGTTTTAATTTCTTACAGCAACACATTTAATAAACAATACTTCGTTAAACTAAACTTCAGATCATGAATTAGTTACATTAAGTGAATAATGAGATTTTGTGTCTTGTAAGTAAGTTATATCTAACATTTCTTTAATGCTAGTGTTATTAATAGTGTTTGTCAAAGTGTAATATATATATCTTACCATATTTACATTTCATCATACATTTTCTTAGGAAGATTAATTTGTATTTTTGGCCTATCACGTGAATTCAAAAAACATTTAAATCGTCTAAACTATGCAAACCTTGTAATGCATAGTTAGGATTATGACCGAAAATGTCGATAACAACAAGGATAGCAAACGAACAAGTAATCGTCAGAAGTTATAAAAATGTTTAGCTACGAGCTACATTTCTTTGACCAGAAGTTAATAATAAACAGTAGGTGAACCTGGCACTTGTTTATAAACCTATAATAATAACTTGTAAGTGAAACAGTTATAAAAAAACACAGAGAAATGTCTAAAAATCATCCTTTTAAATCGATATTTGGAAACATCCATATGGATTCGTTCATCACGTGTTTTGAATATAAGTGAAAAGTTGATGACGATAACTTTAAAAAGGAAAGCGACAGTTGGGAACACGATATGATCAGAACACAACAAGTCACTTACATGGGTCTATCACTGAAGAAGAAAGGGTTTTGAAGAATACCTGCCGGAAAAGCTGAAACAAAAAAGAAGACGTTATAACAAGACTATAGGTAATGATCCACATTATTTACTGATTCAAAAATTCAATGAAAAAAGGCACATTTCGCTTCTCTTCACTCAAATGGAGTAAATACTCTTATAGATAAAATCTTAACTGTAGAGATACTCGAAGAACACTGTTGTTCTAATGTTCATATTAGAGTTAACCTCTAAAACCGTAGAACATTCAGAAAACAGTACTGGAAGCAAAGCTTATGACATTCAACAATGAAACAGTAAAAAAACAGTACTGGAAACACAGCATACGTGATGGAATTATAAAACTTTCTCAAAACAGTACCGGAAAACAGCACATGACATTCGACTATAACAGGTGCAAAACACCACTGGTACAATATCAAACATTCCCACTTCATTCCTGAAAAAAAAGGTCCATCTTTCGAAAGCACTCTAGTTATATATTAGAGTTACCAGTTATATCAATGGTGCACCATATCACATCAAGCAACAACACATCTAAAATATCAATGGTACAATATATGACATCAAGCAACAACACATGTAAAACATCAATGGTACAATATATGACATCAAGCAACAACACATGTAAAACATCAATGGTACATTATAGAACGTCAAACAACAACACGTGTAAAAGATCAATGGTACAACATATTATATGAAATGATAACACATGTAAAATATCAACATTACATTATATGACATCAAACGACAAAACATGTAAAATATCAATGGTAGAACACATGACATCAAACAAAACACATGTAAAATATCAATGGTACAACATGACATTAACCAGTGATGTTAGAGCAAAAACAGGGATGTAGCTCTAGATGAAAGAAAAAAATTCAATATTTTCATAGTATATAATAAACAATGGTTATAACCGCAGTTACAGATATGTGCCTCTTAAAGAGCATGAAAATATACAGAAAGTGCACAGCATACGATACGAAGATACTCGAAACCAAGGAACGAATACAATCTCAACATGTGGGAAGTGGTTAGGCTAGATCCAATTCCAATATAATACATCCTAGATAATGCAATATGGACATCTATATATTTTGTGAACTTACTAATGGAGTTAGCCAGAGGACTGTAAAAAGCATTAACCACAGCAGCCCCGGTTACCCATCTGAAAAAAGGAAAGAAAAAGAGATTCCATGAATATTTTAATTTTGATTGTCCAGAAAGTTCTTCCTGGGAAGAAATGCTTCTCAACTTAATGATATATTGTTCATAAAATCACAGGAGAGATAAAGTCAGGATGATCGTTCTAAAACAAGACCCTACCGAGGGAAGTTGGAACTATAAATAGTGATTATAAGTATAATATAACACTTACTAAGTCCGTTACACTCGTGATGTTAGGAAAAACACTTAGGTTGAAGAAACCAGTTTAATGCGTGAAAACTACACTACCTTATAATCCGAATATTTACGAAAGGTTGACCTTTCTTTTTTGAGGGGGACAAACTATTCTATACCAATTTCGTTTCGGAAGTACTCGATAATAATTTCGTCTCGGAACCACTCGGTTGAGAGTTCGTATCGGAATTTCTCGACATTATTTCCGTTAAAAAAATCATTATTAGAGTTTGGGTTTTACAGAACAAATAACCCAGAGCTGATATTATTATTATTTAAAGAAATTTTAAAATTTGTGGTAAGTTTCAGTAAATATTAGAATTTAAAATTGTACATAACGTGAAATTTCACCTGAAATATGATCATGGAAGAAACATTTGTTTGTTTGTTTTTGAATTTCACGCACAGCTACACGAGGGCTATCTGTGCTAGCCGTCCCTAATTTAGTAGTGTAAGACTAGAGGGAAGGCAGCTAGTCATCACCACCTACCCCCAACTCTTGGGCTACTCTTTTACCAACGAATAATTGGATCGACCCTAATATTATAACGCCCCCATGGCTGAAAGGGCAAGCATATTTGGTATAACGGGGATTCGAACCTGCGATCCTCAGATTACGAGTTGAGTGCCTTAACCACCTGGCCATGCCAGACCCTGGCTTCTTTATGCATATGTATTTGTCGTGAAATTAGCTCATATTTTTTTCATATCTACTCTTACATAAATACATTTGCCTCGAAAGTTGTTGTTTTGAATTAAACACAAGCATACACAATGGGTTATCTGTGCTATGCTCATCACGGGTATCGAAACCCAGTTTTTAGCGTCGCAAGTCTGCAAACATCCCGCTGAGTCACTGGGGGTGTCTCGAAATTCGCAGCAAGTGGTGCCTACCTAACAAAGCAACATAGCTAACTTTCAGCCCATTTTCAAACCCCTTCCTACACCTAATTGTTGTTTTTAGCTTATGGACTTTTTTTTTTTTGTATTGATACTTATTTGAAAACACTTCCAAAAAATATGAAATAATTATATATTTTCTTATTGAAAAAACGTATTCTCTAAAACATATAAAAATATTTTACTTGTTTCTTGACCTCGTTCGGGAAATTAGTGTCTAGAGCTTTGTTTGATTAGGGAGCGTAATAAAACTTAAATTAGGCACTACCAGATTTTGTACTAATACTTACTTTTCACGGTGAAATGGTTCATACAACTGCTTGAGACTTTTTTCTGATAGAAATCTTAATATATTGGTGTAAGTACCAAAAAAGTCTTCGGTTGAAATATTCTCTATCTATATAAAACAAATGTACGTCATAGTAGCTAGAACTCAGTGTTATAAAAAATAATTTGATCATTATTTTCATTACAAAAATAAAACGCAACTGTTGGGTGACATTTTGTAACAACTTTGAAAGTAATTTTTGCCAGACCTGTGTTATTTCACTAATTATCTAAACTAAATCTACAGCCAACTGACAAATTTCATTACGTGGAAAGCAATTAATTACTAATGTATATAATATATTGATTTTAATATTTACTTTTAGATGTCCCCTAGGGAGAGTTTTCACAAAACGTACGTCAGTGAATTGAATTTTATGGATGGTATAGAATAATTTGAATAGCACAAAATCACCAGCTAGAATTGGGAAGTAGTAAGTCGTAAGTTACTGACTGACAAATGAATCTGTGTTAATCCAACACCTTAAAGTTTGAGTTTAAGTTTTATTCAAGTACTAAATTATTAGAAACATGAGATAAGTTAACAAATTACCTATTTACTTGTGATATTAGGCCTATCGCTTGGTTAGTGCCAATTTTACGTGAAATATGTAGAACTTTCAGTTGAAGAAACAAGACACTTTTATTTCGTTAAGTGGACTGGAATTTTCATTATTTAAAAAAATAAATAAAAAATTCATCCAAGAATAGAAACCGTTACAATAATATCACCCTTAATTTATTAATCATTAAAACTATTAATAATCATTTTGCTCACTTTGAGACATTTAAAATGCCTTTATATTCAGTAGTTATATGTAATACAAATATTCTAGAATTTGTTTAGCTTCGTAATTTTCATTCTAAGAAATGTAATTCAGTAAATTAGATATAATCATGTTCATTAAAACTAATATTACAACACTTTGTTGTTACATCTAAGTAAAAGCTCCAGTTTATAAATAAGTACTCACCTCCATAAAATAATAATTCAACTCGGTATCATCTTTAATCCATTCTGGGTAACCAATATTGTCAATCATCTGGCCTACCTGCAGTTAAAAAAAATGTGTTAGTAGCAACTAAGTGGTTTCTAAGGTATACCGAAACTGTTTAAGGCATTGTATGACGTTGGGAATTTTCGATACAGGTAAACTGCAATGAAAAGCTAAAATATAATATAATGCAGTAGTTACAATAACCTAAGCCTAAGTAGGCTTAGGAAATAAATGTGAAATATTTATTAACTCTTTGAACAAGGGGATTATTCATTTAAAATTTAATTAACCACACTGCTTTAAAGTATAAAATGCTCAGAAAGTATATTGTGTAAATACATGTCATCATTCAAATAAAACTTGCCTCACTATTATGCAATACTTTCGAGTTTAGTACTTACATGTTTTGAATCTATTTATACTAAGTATTCGATAACGTAGTTTGAAGAATCTTTGGAAAGTATGGACATGGTACAGTTTTGGTTTTATTGATCTGTTCGTGTCTGTTTCTAGAGTGGAGAGACGTTTCGCCTTATTATACTGAAGTCTAGCTTAAAGAAGGTATCAGAATAAGAGCCGAAACATAATCATGTTTTATAAACAGACAATAGCAGTTCACTGAAGCTAAATCTTTACTATTTAATAATGTGATTAAATCATTATTTCTGACACATTTTTGTTGCTAATGTTTTCAGTAATTAATGTAGTTGAAAAGATATTCAAAAAGTTCACAAACCTTTTATGTGACTTTTCCAGACACGTTCATTAGCTTAGATTTCAAACTTAATTACATTTTAAATTCAATACGCAAACATATATATTGAGTTAATGGGCCCCTAAAGGTTAAGTAATATGATACTACACTAGCTTCAGTTTCTACAGTCTGAGTAATATTAAAAGCCTATCATAAAATTTATGTAATTCAAAAACTAATAAAATAAATGATACATTTTGTTGCTGATATTAATTACTACAGTTTTCTACCTTTAGACAGCGTTAAATCAGACGAAGTCAACGTATAAGAGAAAACTTTCGACAGAAGAATCTATTACCACGTGCAGATCAATTATTCGTTCAGATAAAAGAAGTTACAATAAACCTTATGACCGTAAGTCAAAGGAAACATAAAAATAGTAACACAGGTGGAGTATCTGATACACCGTGTACCAGGTAAACAGGAACACAGGTGGAGCATCTGATACATTGTGTATCAGGTAAAGAACACAGGTGGAGAATCTGATACACCGTGTATCAGGTAAACAAGAACACAGGTGGAGTATCTGATACACCATGAAGCAGATAAACAGGAACACAGGTGAAGTATCTGATACACCGTGTAGCACGAAAAGAAGAAGACAGGTAGAGAATCTGATACACCGTGTAGCAGATAAATAAGACAGGTGGAGTGTCTTATACACTGTGTATGTTGATGCTAACAACAGCATTCATTAAGAAAAAACGAAGAAAGAAACAAATTTGAGAATAATATTTCAGCTCCAAACTAAAGTACGTTTACAACAATCTCAAGGATATATATAATGGGTTCTACGAGTACCAGAAAAGAAGTTATTTGGTTATGACATAAATCTCATGGGTGTCGTCATTGAACTTGAAGGATTCGATAAAAGGAATTGTTTGTTATGACATCAATCCGTGGGTATCGTCATTGAACTTGAGGGGACCCAGAAAGGGAATTGTTTGTTATGACATCAATCCGTGGGTATCGTCATTGAACTTGAGGGGTCCCAGAAAAGGAATTGTTTGTTATGACATCAATCTGTGGGTATCGTCATTGAACTTGAGGGGTCCCAGAAAGGGAATTGTTTGTTATGACATCAATCCTTGGGTATCGTTATTGAACTTGAAGGATTCGAGAAAATGAATTCTTTGGTTATTGCATCAGTCTCATGGGTATCACCACAGAGTTTGTAAACTGTGAATAACTAATCATCATAAAACGGTTTTTAATTTATCAAGAGCGCATAACACATCAACGATAAAAATGAAAAGAAAATTTCAGAACAGAAAGAACATGAAAAAGAGCAACAAACAAACAGCATACACACACAAAACAAAATAAACTGGAGGGAGAGATGGGCTAGAAAGAAGCAGGTGGATTTCTAAGATCCAAACCAATCACATAACATTACCTTATTATAATTTGTTTTATTATAGAAGGTTTTAGTAACTTCCTTTTCCCCCATTCACTGGTGCTGTCTTATTCATGAAACTAAATATCTAATCTTTCTTATGATAACAGTTAAACCCGGCATGACCAGGTGGTTAAGACACTAGACCCGTAATCGGAGGGTCGCGGGTTTGAATCCCCGTCACACCAAACATGCTCGCCCTTCAGCCATGGGGGCATTATAATGTTACGGTGAATCCCACTAATCTTTGCTAAAGGAGTTGGCGATAGGTGGTGATGACTAGCTGCCTTCCCTCTAGTCTTACACAAATAAATTAGAGATGGCTATCGTAGATAACCCTCTGGGACTTTGTGCGAAATTCCACAGAAAAAACACAATAAAGAACATAGTTTACATAACAATATAAAATCTTACCTTATTAAGAGCATATTCTTTTGTTTTCTCGTCCATCCATTCATTCAGCCTCACCAATACTTTAAACGCTTCGTGTAGTTCGTCAACCATAAGTTGTGTCTGAAAATTTGGTATACGTTCACACTTGTGAGTGTGGCATTGCTGTTGTATGTTTAATATTTTCATTTCGTTCTATTTTACAAAGCTTTACTTTAACCACTTCAATACTCCAATTTAGAATAACTTTTGTTAAACGTGTTGGTCACCAGATCGAAACTTCACAAGGATTTTTTTTTTTTTTTCTAAACTACAGCAAATATTTAAAGCATAATTTATAACATTAACGATAAGGACTGAGCTGCTATGTACTAGTTTTAATCGATATACTTTTACAATAAAATTATTGAGGACACATTCATAGGCTGAAAATAAATTACAATAGCAGGAACAATAATAAAGCTTCCACTTTCTTCCGCATGGGTGAAATGAATGGCTAATAACTTACGTAGAATTGTTTTAATCTAAAGATTTAATAATTATTATGCTAACACTTTAATTAATTGTGTATACATGTTCGCATTCATGTACTTGGATGATTATGAGAAGAACCTGGTTAGCGTTTTGGGCTTTGTATCGAAAGGTTCAAGGTTTGATCCTCGACTTGTGAAAGAACATGCTTAACATTTTCAGTTGTTTTGGATTTGTAACTTTGATAGCAAGTTTCATTATTCGGAGAAAATATAATATAAAGAGGCCCATCTGTCGACTGGTTGCCCTCTCTCTGGCCAACAAGTTTCAATTGTGGACGCCTATGCCTCAGGGTTTTTATCTAACAGCTTAATCCACGTGTTATATGAAGTGTCATGTATTACTGTAGTGTTAAATACTTAGTGCCATCTTAAGCATTAAGATAACTAACTACTTGTTTTTAGTTTTCGTTTATTGACAAATAACTTGTGTTTGTTCGTGTAGCAAAGCCACAAAGGGCTATCTGCTCAGCCCACCGAGGGGAATCGAACCCCTGATTTTAGCGTTGTAAATCCGGAGACATACCGCTGTACTAGCGGGGGACGTGACAAATAACTATTCACAAAATGAGAAGTATATATATATATATCGCATATTGCGTTGTTATAATATCCAGCAAGAATAAGAATTTTAAAAGATTATAGCAGCTGACAAACGTTAAGAACAAAAATTCGTTAGGCTTAAGCCACCTATGGGCTAAATAAAGCAAAATATCACACACCAGTTTGATATTTTTGCCAGTAAACGACCATAACAAATGTTGGAGCGCTAGTACTAACACTATGTAAATATTTAACTTTATTAAATCCGCAAGTAATAAACGACCCGGTATGGTTTAGTACATAGAGCACTCGACTTGCAATCTGCAGGTCGAATCCCATCACATTGTTATAATGTGTCGGGCGTTTCCACTCATTTTTAATAAAGTGGGCGGTGTTGACTAGCTGCCTTCCCTCTATTTCATAGCTAATAAATTAGGGACGGTTAGCACAGGTATGTATCCCTTTAGAAGGTTTTCGCGAAATTCAATAAACAAAATCCTAGTAAATAAACCACACACCACGAACAGTTCATCACTATGTTCTTTACAAAGCTCAAAACATCATACATGACGAACCTTTTAAAACTAAGATTGTGTTCGTTTGTTGGAAAGCACAAAGTTGTAAAATGAACTATTTTTGCTTTAATAACCGCGTTATCGAACCCCGAGTTTTTTTGCCCCTCCCCAGACAAACTAACATACGAGGTGATGAGGGTTTTTTTTTTTCATGCACTACAAACTTAGTGATTTTGTTTAGCCTCCCCCCCATGTAATTCAGCGGTAAGTCAGTGGGCTTATAATGCTAAAATAGGGTTTCGATATAAACTGTGGCCAGAACACAAATAGCCAGTTTTGTAGCTTTGCGCTTAAGAACAAACAAATAAATAAATTGATTGGTGCACCATCACTGTTCATTACGACAAAGAGAGCCAGTCACTGAAACCTTGCTAAATCCCATTGATTTATAAGAGCGTTTTTCTAGATTAACGCCACCTGGCGGCTCAACAGTAAGTCAATAGGTTTATAACACTAAATAAATGGGGTTTCGATAACGCGGTTAGAAAAGCACAGACAGCCGATTATGTAGCTTTGTGCTTTACAACGGACAAACAAACAAAATTTTAGTTTGAAACACAGAAGGCTATAAAACGAGAAGGAATCTTCAATAGCCGCAGTACTTGAAATTATTTTTAGGCAAAATTAGAATAAACTAATCTATGCGACCTTTCGACTGATGCATTTGACTTTTTGAGTCCAAAACTGTAATCAGATCTCAAATTGGTCTAGAGATAACGGAGCTTTGAACTTCAAATTTGTACTTGAAAAACAACAAAAAAAGAACCGTTTATCAGCCACTATGCCGCGGCTAAAAACACATTTCTAAACATTAACACACACCTCTTGTTTGGATTCTGCTTCGAAATGTTTATCGACGTACAGTCGGCCTACAGTTTCAGGCATCAATGAGTTGACAAGGTTGGCACAAACAAGTTCCAGATTCTCGAGTTCCTGCACTCCTTGAGTAATCTTTTTGAATTCAAATTCAATTGTACGAAACTCTTTCGTTGTGAGAGGACCAAGAAGTTGCACTAATCTCCATCCAACGTAGTTTATTATATCGCTAAGAGGATATAAAGGAAATTAATTATTCGTATTTTATTAGCATATTTTGATTAGGTAAGAGTTTTCATCAACGTTCTTAACTTCAACATTAGGATTTATTACTGACCTAAACCTCTTAAGAAGGTCAAATCTCATGACACATTATTAGGATTACAGCCGAAAATGTCGCTAACAGCGATGCCACCCAACTGATGAAACATTATAAGTTTTCATTAAATTGAGCAAATGTGGTTGGACAGATTTATTATTAAATTAACACTGCATCTGTACATCATACTTTCATAAGCCAATAATAATAATCAATGCTATCCACGAGGCATTACCTGATTGATCACTGGCTTCTTAAAACGCGTGATTTAAATTGTGTTGTGACAGAGAGAAGGTAGACGATGTTATAGAATGATTACAAGTATTGACCTGCTGAAGTTTCAAACTAATTTTACAGAAATATTTACATAACTAATAAATGGAAAGAAAAAAAAAAGAGCTGGAAACTACACGATGTTTGTCTCAATGGTAAACTTGGGGACTTATGACGGGATAGTTATAGGTTCGATACCCGCGGTAGACATAGCGCAGTTAGAGGAATGCGCTATAAACAACAAACAAACCAAGTAACCGTTCGTATTTGTAGAAGACGGAGATCTAACCATGAGAATATAGGTATTTAACTCGTATTTGTTGAAAATATGGATTCATTTTCTTCACATATAGGTGAGAATTTTACAGGGAAATCACATATGTGAGTGAATTTCAAAGAAATTCATGGTCACCCGATCGCTTGCTTAAGAGTGTCTGTGTGTTTGCGTATGTTTTCTTATAGCAAAGCCACATCAGGCTATCTGCTGAGCCCACATTTGGGAATCGAACCCCTGATTTTAGTATTGTAAATCCGTAGACTTACCGCTTGCTTTAGAATTTACGGAAAATGTATTGTCATCTGAGCACCTTTTTATTTTAAGAGATTGGGGGAAAATACAGGTTTGCCTGAAAGCATGTTTAAACGTTTAAGGATATTATATGGTAGCTTTTAACCCTGCTTAAAAAATTAGTAGAAATATAGGGTCACCTTAACACCTGCTCAAAATGTAAGGATAATGTAGAGTCGCCTAAAGAAGGTAGGAAAAATACAGCGTTGCCTGAACGCCTGTTTAACGTACGAATATCAATAATGTCACACGTTAACTAGAATCTAATACAAGATGTTGATGTTTTAACACTATTTTCAAAGTGTAATGAAAGAGTTGGTTGTTTCTTTTTATATAAATCTACCTTTAAAAATACACCAATGACAATTAGTTATTCTGCTTTAAAAATGCGTAACAAACATAGAAGTTTACAACGGTTAAAATTATCAAAGTTTACAACAATTAAACTAATGAGTAAAAGAATTATTGACAAAGCACTGATAATAAATTTATATAAACAACTAAGGCCTTAGGATAGTCCGCGGTTCGATTCTTTGCAGAGAACAGATAACTTAGTAAACAGTCTTGGATTTAAAAACAACAACCATTCTTCATGAAAAAGAAATTAAAATTATCGATTACCATATGATTCACGTTTAGTTCACCGATTGCCCGTAAGGAGATGAGAAGTTTTCATGTTATGATAATCTTCGCAATTAATAAATTTTTATTACATTTCGTGGTAGTTGTATCTTTATAGATTATGTTTTCATCATTCTGAATGCAATCATTCTTTTTTAAAATGTTTATCTGACGATCCAGTTTTTCTTTATTTGACAAAAATTGTGTGTGTGTTTTTTTCTTATAGCAAAGCCACATCAGGCTGTCTGCTCAGCCCAAAGAAATATTGTTTCAAATTATTTAGCATTTAAAAAAAAAACGTTCGTTCACCATATTATTCTACTATATTAAGAATCTTTGTTTGTTTGTTTCGCGTGAAACTACACGAGGACTATCTGCGCTAGCCATTCCTAATTTAACAGTGTAAGACTAGAGGGAAGGCAGCTAGTCTTCACCACCCACTGCCGATTCTTGGGCTACTCTTTTACCAACGAATAGTGGAATTGACTGTCACATTATAACGCCCTCACTGCTGAAAGAGCGAGCATGATGGTGCGAAGAGGATTCAAACCAGCGATCCTCAGATTACAAGTCGAACGCCTTAACCCATCTGGCCATGCTGGACCAAGAATCTTTGTTTAATTAATACTGTCAACAGCGTGGTTCATTTTATGTTATTAATTTATATTAAAATGTGTTGAATGTTATAATGTAATTTTATAACATTTATGTGAAACTAATGTGCTTAACTGTTCCATTGGATTGTGTTCATTAAATTAAGCTACATAAAAAAAATATCATCACCTATCGTTATAATTTTTTATAACACCAGCAAACCCTCTCAAGTACTCCAAATCAATGTCTTGTACGTTCACCTCAGTTTCTGATGTGATGTTTTCCAGGCTGTCCGGCAGGTAAGTGTTTAAAAATTTCTCCCATTGAATCTGAAACAAAATCAGATATTCACATTTAGACAAATTAAAATATCATATAACCAATACAATAACCAATGAAATAAGGCAGTGGTTCCCCCTATCGACATCACTCTAACTTACTTTTATTTGGGTAACACCCTTGTTACCGCATGCAAGATTTTTTTTTCAGTGTTCTTAATTATTCTTCGTTTGGTGAAATTCTGGCGACATCCCGACCAACTTGCCGCTGCAGACAGTTTGGAAAACATTATAATAAGGCTGGATAACGAAGAAATCACTTTTTAGAAAATAAACGTTTTGAAATGGTTTGATTGAAAATGACAAAATGTTATTGTGACGTCGTGCATTTATAATAAAAAAAATTTAATTGTCCAGTAAATCCTTCTCCAAACATTTATTTCCAACAATAAGGTGTTATAATTTCGTCCCCGGTACACTGGCAGATCAAATAAAAAAGAACGGTAAATCCAAAAACCTGAAGTTCTTCGGGTTACTAGTGGTAAGTAAAAAACTGTTCACCTAAACCAAACAAATTTCTTAGATATGAAATAAACTTACTATTATGTATTTATTTGAATATCGATATTTCTTTTAGTTAAATATATATGTAGAAACTAAATACATATTTCTAGAAACTCTACTCTCGAGCTTATAAAATATAGCCAACGCAACGCAAAAACACAGTAAATATTGTTGTTTTGCTATAGTTGGTATATTATAAGCCTAGAAAGCTATAATCGGGAAACTACAGATATTTAAACACGAACGTTTATAGATTTCGAACATCACAATCTGTTTAACTTTAGCGTATTGATATCGGACTTTAGTATTTTACAAATACATTATAAAACTTCGGTGTTATCAATGAAGAGGTAGATAATTCTCCATTAAGTGAATTGTACTTACATCAACTCAGAATTTATTCGCTCATCGTAAACCAACGATAAAATATTCAATTCTAGACCAGATAGACTATTCAGTATTATTTGTAAGTTTGTAAATCTTTTATACATAATTCATTATTTGTAATAACTGCTATTATAAATTGTATTATTGTTTGTATATTAAAATATATTTGCGTCTTAATAAAAAAACTGTGTGCATTAATATTGATGTCAAAAATCATAAATTTGATATATATCGACATTTAATTAACTTATAATTTACAATTGAACTCAGCTTCAGGCTATTTTAAATCGTAACATGAAACATAATAAATTATAACACGTAACACAGTTCACCACTGTTTGAGAATTAGTGATGGGCTGTGAATTCGTGAAAACTAGTCTGTTTTTATCATTTCTGCATAAAGTTCACGTTTTGGAGACCAACGCTCTCTGTTATTGGAACATTGTAAAACGTTTTAAATTTTATTATCGCCCAGTATACTGAATATTACTAATTCTGTTAATTAAATGCCACAATATACGTCAGCAAATCTATTAAAGAAACCACATTAATTGAATATTTATCATACGCATGGCCTGGCATGGCCAAGCGCGTAAGGCGTACGACTCGTAATCCGAGGGTCGCGAGTTCGCGCCCGCTTCGCGCTAAACATGCTCGCCCTCCCAGCCGTGGGGGCGTATAATGTGACGGTCAATCCCACTATTCGTTGGTAAAAGAGTAGCCCAAGAGTTGGCGGTGGGTGGTGATGACTAGCTGCCTTCCCTCTAGTCTTACACTGCTAAATTAGGGATGGCTAGCACAGATAGCCCTCGAGTAGCTTTGTGCGAAATTCCAAAACAACAACAATCACACGCATACTTACATTTTCAAGTGTAACGTTTTTAGCTATATCCGACACTTTCATTATGGTGTTAACTTTTCTCGGGTCACGTCTATTTTCTGGTAATACAGAGTACTGTAAAAGAAGTTTTTAAATATCAGAGTTTTTACATGACGTACAGTTCAAATATCATACAAAATATAAATTAATATATATACATTACAAAAGTATAAAATATAAATTAATATATATACATTACAAAAGTATAAAATATAAATTAATATATATACATTACAAAAGTATAAAATATAAATTAATATATATACATTACTAAAGTATCGTTTATATATTATTCTCAACACTCAATATAGCCTTAGGCCAATATTTCACCGTAATAATACTTAATTACCGAAAACGTGACACACGACAAGTGTTAGAAAAAAAAGGAAAAAAATTACCTTGGCTAAATCTGATTCGAGTTGAAATATTTTATCCGCAAGATCACTAAACTTTTCGAATCGTTTTTTTGTTTGTCAGAATTTTCAAACTTTCCATCATGTATGTTTTATAAGCTTCAATAACTTTCTGATTTTCTGTGTCGCTTGGATTCATCAGTTGTCGTTGGCCTATTCCAAACGAAGGTTGGTCCAACTTCGAAAAACGAAAATGTTTGAACATAAACAAAGCGTTTTTTTTTCTAACTTATTTTAGAAAATGCGAAACTTTTCACAGACTGGTATACAAGTACATTACCATTGGTGAACTAATGTAAATATTTTCATAAACTTACACAGTTTTCTATAACAATTATAATAACATTTTCAATAATCGCCTAATTTTGTAATTCTTTCTGTAAGAAAATGCCGCAAGAAACGTTATTAATTTATTGTTATTAATAGTTGGCTTGAACGTCTGGAACTCAATAGGCGGTTGAAGCCTTCATACCTAAACTACTAAGTTTAGAAAACATTGCGAAATCAACTGTCCAGTAAATTATTTTATTATGCGTAAGATAAGTCGTTCACGAAGTATTAATGGGAGAAGAAAAACAAACCAAAATATTCATATGTGAAACCAGCTTCAGTTTTGACATCTAGTAGAACAAAACAGACATTTTCTTTTAATAATACAAAGTTAATTTAATTTAGAAAACTCCTAAAGGTTTTTTTTTATAACTTTAGTTTGGTAAGGCCTAGATATTAAACAAACACCTACTCATAACACTGTCGGTTATGGCATAACACAAATGTTAACAAACATTTTAAATCTAGTTAAATCTTCTTACATAGATTATATTTTTCGTAGTGTTGTACGGATTTGCATACACGTAGAACGATATCATTATGCTGAAGCCTAACTCCTTCCTTATTCTTGAAATAGCTGTGGTCCACTCTTCAAGTATGTCTATTTCTAGCTCTGAATCACTGAGTGGCCAGCTTAGGTATTCTTCCAGTACTTTTACAAGAGGTTCAATCCCCAATTCATCTCGCTTTGCTAAAATGAAATAAACAATATATGAATACCAAAAGTATATTCAATAACACATGCGTAACTACAATATATATGTGTATTTACATACACATAGACACACATATATATGCTTGTGGAAATAGTTATAGAAACAGTAACTAAAATGTGTCTATAAATACAAATATTATGGGTTTAATCCACCTATATTGTATAAACATGAATAACAGTAGGGTACAGACACGTGTTCATTATTTACACTGTAATTGTCTTTCATCCAAGCCATCAGACAGCGCCACGCTAGCATAATACTCATAAAAGTACAGGGAGTCGTATTATTCTCAATACCAGTATGAAGAAAGTAATTATAGCACCAAGGATTGAAATTCGCATGACAGAAAAATGGAAATGAACGCTCAGACTTCATGCGACAACTTTGTCAGCATTTCATGTTTCAGTTTGTGAAATTTGAGCTGTTGATGTAAGAAGCAGTCGAGGTAGAAAATCAGTCTCTTCAAGACTGATGTTAAGTAATTCATGGGATGCTCTTTACATGGAATGCATTGATACTCGAATATAGATATTATCAGTGAATTAGCTGTAAGTTTGGTTTGGCTAAATTTCGCGCAAAGCTACACGAGAGCTATTTGAGCTAGCCGTCCCAAATTTAGCAGTGTAAGACCAGAGGAAAAGCATGATTAGTCATCACCATCCCACCGCCGACTCTTGGGCTACTCTTTTGCAAATAATAGTGCTATTGACTGTAACATTATAATGCTGACGACGGCTAAGGGCGACCATGTTTGATGTGACGAGGACTCGAACCCACGACCCTCGAATTACGAGTCAGGGTGCCTTAACCACCTGGCTATGAGGCGCCTTATATATCAGTATTCGAAAATAGTGTATTTCTTATTCATCACACGTTTCTCTTAATTAAATGAACACAGTTACCTTCGTCCTTGCAAGCCTTGTAGAGAGTTTTAGTCTTTTCCACGGCTGATTCACTGTCACTAGTATTTTCAAGTAGAGCTGTAACACACAAAATAAAAACTGTGTGAATAATAGTCACTTTGGTAGTGTTAAACTATATGAATAACAATAATTTTGGAAACGTTAAATTATATATGAATAACGGTCACTTTTGTGGTGTTAAACTGTGCGAATAACGATCACTTTGGTTGAGGTTAAACTGTG
>NC_134830.1:148335874-148417419 GCF_004210375.1 Tachypleus tridentatus
TTCAATGCATGTATATTTACACATGTACAGTACTGTTCAAAAGTTTTGAGCCATCTGATTTTTTTGTAGTTCACGGTTGCTTTTCATTCTATCTTTTTGCCCAAATGTCCCTAAACCAATTCAATAACATAGATTTTCTAGATAAACCTCTGTGACTCCCAGCACTCCTTTTACTTTTGGCATTGCAAGTATAGGATCACTGTCATGCTATCCATTTCATTCCAGACCTTATAGTATGATATAATGAAGGAAAATAAATCCATTCCATATTACTTGTCTTCCAGACACTAAAATATGATGTGTTAATGGTAAATGTAATCCATTCACTATTAGTTGTCTTTCAGATGTTAAAGCACAAAGCAAGATGTATTAATGGTAAATGTAATCCATTTGAAAGTGTATACCTTAAATTACCACTGGAATACCAGTATTTTTACCAGCAATAACATTATTCTAAGCCTATTCTATGAGTGCTTTTTTTGTTTTTGTAGAGATCATCATATGAAGCTGTGTTGACTCAGTTAAGCAGAGAACTCCTGCCAATAACAGAACAGAATGGTCTGAATGGAACCAAAACAAACTGATGATATTTTAAAAATGGCTGCCATTACCAGGTAGCATTTCTGCAATTTTTACTTTTCATATGTTCTCATAATATTGCCTTAATGTCAAGATCATTTGAAGTGAGTAAAGATGTCATTATTTGATGGAAAACAGGCAAATTAGACCATCAACTGGTTTAGCTTAGCCTACGTTAGAAGCACCAATGAATTTTGTGATCATTTATGATTATTTTGTTTATTTATTTATTATTTAACACTAAGTAACTTATACATTTCATTCTGGGTCATAAATAGAAACTTGGATTACTGTCTAGCACTAAAACACTTCCTCTAGGCTTAGTTAGGTTTAGGCCTATAAGCAACGTAACATTCGGCCTGGAAGATGCAGGGTTAGTTTTTGAGACTTATTTTGGGGAAAAAAATAGCATCTTTGACACTGGGAAATACAGTAAAAAATATTAACACACCTAAACATCAATTCTTCTATGTTGAGTGATATAATGAATGCAACTCTGGTGCAGATTAGATGTTTGTGGTGTCAAAATATAGTCCTCAGTTTAGTATGAATTACAAACTCAAATTACTGGTACTGACAAGCTAGAATATATAATAATAACTGTTTATCTTTTCTGTTTGCTGAGATATTACTATACTTAACGAATCAAACACTGTGACTTTACCTCCTTCCATTTTTGGAAACAGTTCCTTATATGTACTTATTTCTACATATGAATACTGATCAAGAACTCAGAATGTCCCCCTAGTAATTTTCTCAGCTGTTTTCAAATATAACACCATTCCCTCTTTCTTCTGAAATAAACTTTCATGCTGGTAAGTTGAATCTTTAGCAGGTTCGGAATTTCATATTTTTCAGACACAAATAAGCTCGGTTGCTAAACTTGATAAATTGTAATGTAACTCCACGGTATCAATATGGTAATTTACAACGTTTTTTGGTTACTCCAATGTATATAAAACCTAAATAAAAATTATTTTGTTTTAAAAATCCTCCATGTGTGGAATCTCTAAAGGTTTAGCAAGTTACAACAAACAGTAACCATGTACAAAGATCGTAACTAGAATAAGTAACTGCTTTCTTTATTTACTGTCCCATGTTTAAAAACAACAACAAACATTTAGGAAACAGTTTGTAAACACTAATAATCTGTATACATATATCATATATGTAGTAATTGAAATATGACTCTACATTACAAAATACCAGTCCACTAACAAAGAGCCGAGACAGCTCACTTTGTAACAGTTTTATATTACTGGATATAGTCACATGAATGCACGTGTGCCACACCACAGTAACTTCTGTATTGTTAGCTAGGCATGACTGAAAATTCAATATAATAAAAATAATAAATATTTAATGTTATGAGTTTTAAGCTATTCTGTCTAAACGCTTGTTTTATCAATGCTATTACCCACACACATTCTAGAATGAAAAAGGTATAATTTACATTTATGGTAGTTACAAGATTGGTCAAATTGAGTTAACCTGTAATGAGATACATCAGTGATAATAATAGATAAAATAAAGTTGTTTTTTTTTAAATATTTAATAATTCTCTAGTGGTTATAAAAGTTTCACATATAAAATTTACTTTATATGTTAGATAGGAAACGTGCAAATAGACAAAAGGCATGAAAAAAACATTGCTTAACGTCCCCCGCTGGTACAGCGGTAAGTCTATAGATTTACAACGCAAAAATCACAGGTTCAATTCCCTCGGTGGACTCAGCAGGCAGCCCGATGTGGCTTTGCTACAAGGGAAACACATACATGCTTAAAAAACCTTAAGAGTAAGTAAAAAAAATTTGATATTTTGCATATGTAGGCATTGTAATGTTTATTGATAATGTGTCAAACTTTGTTAATATACATTTACTAATTTAAAAGTTATAGCACAAAAACTATAACAAGCAAAAATGGTTACAAAGTTGGTCCTAGGGACAGAGCCTGTGCTGAAAGGTTTACCCCTTTCACAACAGGCTCGGAATAAAATCCACAAGTGTTTATACTATAAATTTTGATGAAGTAGCTGTACCTTCACAAAATTTGGTAAACGCTTAGGAAATACAGTAAGTATTTTGTAAACAGAAAGATCACATTTTGTAATGAAGTATTTTTACTAAAGATTTGTTTGTGAAAATAGTCGTTTTGTTACAAACACAAGTACGAAGTGATTTTCATGTTATGATTAAAAAATTATTCTTTGTCCCAAAAATCTCAAATATTATTTGTATAATCTCAAAAACCTCATAAACATATTTCAAATGTTCGTTTTCAATAAAACCTAATATATTTTGTACGTTATTTTCTCTATCCTAACTATCTGGGGTTTGACAATTTCACAGACTTCAGAATCCACCAGAAAAAATTAGAACATAAAGTCTGCTTTTTTTCTTTCTAGAATTACCACAGATAATATATTTCACAAAAACACAGATGTTTAGTCTAAATAACTTAAATCTCATTACAATATATGTTTATTACTTTTATTATAGTGACCTTTCAGCCATGCCTAAAGGCTCAACCTACCAGTTTGAAACCTTGGATCGAAAGAACAAGATGTTATGATATGTCAAAATGGCTGAGAAAGCCACTAGAGAAAAATGCCGAGTTTCTGATTAGTTATTCACATGACAGAGAAAGAAGTATGTGTATACAAAGAAGTATTTCCAAAAATGGAAAGGGGTAGATGAAGCTACTTTCTGTATGTTTTGGAACATTAACAATATTTCAGCGTATGGAAATTTTGTTAGTTTTTGAATTTTGCACAAAGCTACACAAGGGCTATCTGCACTAGCCATTCCTAATTTAGCAGTGTAAGACTAGAGGGAAGGCAGCTAGTCATCACCACCCACAGCCAACTCTTGAGCTACTCTTTTACCAACAAATAGTGGGATGGACCATCACATTATAATGCCTCCACAACTGAAAGGGCGAGCATGTTTGGTGCGACATGGATTTGAACCCATGACCCTCAGATTACGAGTCAAATGCCTTAACCCACCTGCCCATGCCAGGCCCAGCATACAAGGTTCTTATTTAATATTCTAGCTTTTCAATATCAGTAATGTAAGTTCTTAATTCATATAAAACTATAGACTCTGTATTTGGATATCACAAACATAGAATCTAAACCAATGCTTCACTCAACATACCACATGACACCCAGAAATTGATATTGAGGCATGTTCTTTTTACTACCAATTTCTGAATTAAGAAATTAACTAGTATATGCTACTAAAATTTGAGTTATAATCTATAATTCAATACCAAACTTACTGACATAAATATATAAAATAGTAGTTCAATAAATCTTTGAGTGGAAGTCAACAAACACAACAGCACGACCTTTGACCTGTAACCTGACATAATAGGGTAAAACCATTATTCAGTAAGGACATCCATAGAGTGATGTAATGGACCACTGATGATTCTGCTAGTTATTTTGTTATCTCCTATTTTCTGTTTCCAGTAATATTTAGGTACTGCTTATCTTGTTCAGAGTTATTTAGGTTGACCACACACCTTTCCTTGAACTAGACGCTTTTATATCTCTCAACCATTTTCTTGGATTGCATGCATAGAAAATTCAGTTCGCTGACTATAATTCAAGTAGAATTCTAAGTCTGTATATTTTAATATATAGTAATTCTGACCAGAAAAATAATAAGCAGTCATTATTCTACCCATATAACAAGAGAGAAACTTATAATGTCAACACCATTATCAAAGTTAAGATTACCAACCCCAAACCACATAATGACTCATTGCTTATAACTGAAAATTCCATATTGTATTCACTACCACATTTAGATCAGGAACAAGGGCCATACAATGTCAATTTTTAGGGACAGTTCAAAACATACACAAATATGAAATTAATAAAGTGCACTAAAAATTAACCTTGGAGAACACAAACGTGATGCTAATAAATGACATTGTATATTAGACTGTTCATTGCAGGCATCAGATAGGTTGTGCATGATATGGAGTAGTAGGCAAACAGACTGAACCATAGCTCATATTTAATTATGTGCATGATAATTATTGGTTGCTTTGTCAATGTAACCATTTTTAGATCATGACAACCACATAACATGAACTACACCAAGCACTGAATTTTCACGAGCAATATTTCAAACAATGTTGATTGTGGTTTTTGACATTTTCAAGTTGCTTTACTCCCTGCTTCAACTTTTAAAAAACCTTCTCCATAAATGTAAAGTCCGTCTAGTTGAATGAAAAATAAGCGTTTTGTCCTGTATATTTATTTAAAGTAGATTTGGGTGTTTCGTGATGCCATGTTTTCGAACCAGAAAAAAAAATTCTGAATAAATCTAGCTTGAAATGAATAATTTCCATATTGCTTCTATGTTCAAAATTCAACTTATTTTTTCCTCAAGAAACTGATATACAAACTTACTTCTCAGTAAACTAGTACTTAAGTAGTTAAAGTAAGAATTCAGTGTTTAAAGTGCGAGAACAAATTTCATGTATAAACTTTTCTTTAAAAATAAAATAAAATTAGTTGAGTAACAAGAAACAGAAACTCTATAGTTACCTGTATCTCAAAGTATGATTGGATATAAGGCAATGACATACTGAAGGAACCTTTCACAAACCATTTCTGTTGATCTAATGAGAACACACGATCAATGCTAAATATGGTAATCTGTTTTAGTATGCTTAGCTTGTTGATAAAGCACAGCTGGACCTACTAAATTGATCTGGTCTATTCTTACCTCAGAGTGTGACCCATATGAGAGGTTACTGTTCTCAGAAGAAAAGGTACTTGTTGGACTTTGAATGTCCTTCAGGAGTGGCTGAGCCCTTGACAACTGACGACAGTCAGACACTAAGAACACAGAAAGAAGTTTATATCACTTTTTGTTAATTTAAAAAAGCTAGTGTGTAACAGAGAATACATGTGCATGTGTGTGAGTTTTATAAATCATAACATTTCACACATGAAACATTTGTCAATTCCTTATTACCTTTCTTAATAGTTTATCATCAGCATTTTAATGCTGAAAACAAGTTTTGAAACATGCATTGCAGTCAGTATAACATTACTTGCAACATTTTAACTAATGTGGAATTAATGTGACACCTCATTAACTAGCATGGCATTATTTTAAAATATTTTAACAGCCGTGATATTATTTTGGAACATTTTAGCCATTGTGGCACCATTTGTAGCACTGTAACCAGAGTGGTATTGTTTCACAACATTTTTAAACATTGTAGCCAGAGTGGTGTTGTTTCACAACATTTTTAAACATTGTAGCATTGTAACCAGTGTTATTGTTCCACAACATTTTTAAACATTGTAGCATTGTAGCCAGAGTTGTATTGTTTCACAACATTTTTAAACATTGTAGCATTGTAGCCAGAGTTGTATTGTTTCACAACATTTTTAAACATTGTAGCACTGTAGCCAGAGTGGTATTGTTTCACAACATTTTTAAACATTGTAGCATTGTAACCAGTGTTGTATTGTTTCACAACATTTTTAAACATTGTAGCATTGTAGCCAGAGTTGTATTGTTTCACAACATTTTTAAACATTGTAGCATTGTAACCAGAGTGGTATTGTTTCACAACATTTTTAAACATTGTAGCATTGTAACCAGAGTTGTATTGTTTCACAACATTTTTAAATATTGTAGCATTGTAGCCAGAGTGGTATTGTTTCACAACATTTTTAAACATTGTAGCATTGTAACCAGAGTGGTATTGTTTCACAACATTTTTAAACATTGTAGCATTGTAGCCAGAGTGGTATTGTTTCACAACATTTTTAAACATTGTAGCATTGTAGCCAGAGTGGTATTGTTTCACAACATTTTTTTAAACATTGTAGCATTGTAGCCAGAGTGGTATTGTTTCACAACATTTTTAAACATTGTAGCATTGTAGCCAGAGTGGTATTGTTTCACAACATTTTTAAACATTGTAGCATTGTAGCCAGAGTGGTATTGTTTCACAACATTTTTAAACATTGTAGCATTGCTTTGCAACATCTTAGCAATTGTGGTACAGCTTCGTAGGATTGTATCAAGAGTGGTACATTTTTTTCAACATTTTAGCCGCTGTGGTACTGTTTTATTCCATTGTATCTGAAGTGGTTTTGTAACATCTCAACCAGCTTGAACTAACTTTACAATTACCCACTCTACATGACACTGATTTGTAACATCTTAATAAGTTAGACAACATTTTGAAACAACTCAACCAATAGGACATTCATTTGTAACATATTAACAAGTTATACAACATTTTGAAACAACTCAACCAGTAAGACATTCATTTGTAACATATTAACAAGTTATACAACATTTTGAAACAACTCAACCAGTAGGACATTCATTTGTAACATATTAACAAGTTATACAACATTTTGAAACAACTCAACCAGTAAGACATTCATTTGTAACATATTAACAAGTTATACAACATTTTGAAACAACTCAACCAGTAGGACATTCATTTGTAACATCTTACCAAGTTATACAACAATTTGAAACAACTCAACCAGTAGGACATTCATTTGTAACATATTAACAAGTCATACAACATTGTGAAACAACTCAACCAGTAGGACATTCATTTGTAACATATTAACAAGTTATACAACATTTTGAAACAACTCAACCAGTAGGACATTCATTTGTAACATCTTACCAAGTTAGACAACATTTTGAAATAACTCAACCAGTAGGACATTCATTTGTAACATATTAACAAGTCATACAACATTGTGAAACAACTCAACCAGTAGGACATTCATTTGTAACATATTAACAAGTCATACAACATTGTGAAACAACTCAACCAGTAGGACATTCATTTGTAACATATTAACAAGTCATACAACATTGTGAAACAACTCAACCAGTAGGACATTCATTTGTAACATATTAACAAGTTATACAACATTTTGAAACAACTCAACCAGTAGGACATTCATTTGTAACATATTAACTAGTTAGACAACATTTTGAAACAACTCAACCAATATGACATTGATTTGTAACATCTTCACAAGTTAGACAAATTTTCCACTTTTCTCAGCAAAAGTTGTGCTTGATTTTGGCCAAATCCAATACTCTATACAATATTTAGGTCTTCAAATGGTTACAGAACCCAAAACAAAAATTTAATTTTGAATACTTCAGTTATTATAGAAGATTTACTCTCTTTTCTGAACTATTAAGTAGTAGCAAAAAACAACAACAACTTATGAATGTCTATTGGTTACTTCCTTATGTGCATGTGTGCACCAGTCGTAACCTTATGCAATGTTGTATTTACAATTAACGCATAAGAATTCCTATAAAAACACAAACTATTTACTCACCCAGACCAGGATTAAATGGACGAGTGTCTGTTATAGAGACAGATGTAGGCAAAGATACTGGATTAGAAAATGTTGAGGTAAATGGCCCAAAGGTTCCGAGACAGGCCTCTCCCAGAACAGTATTGATGGAAGTAGCTAAGTCAGCTAACTGTTCTTGTTTTACAGGATCGATAGATTTCATGTTTTCCATCATAGCTGTCGAGACAAAAAAACACAAAATGCAAACGTTCCATAACCAATAATATTATGCTAAACTGATTGAGTGTTTTAACATAAAACTCTAGGATTTGCTATCAATATCCTGTTTACCATGCATAATAACACCTTGAGTGTTAGTGTTGTAAGTTGTAAACTTACTAACAAAGCACCTTGACAAGGTAGTTTAGTTATTACACCTTTCTTCTTACTTATGCATGTAATGAAGATACATACATGCATGCAATATTAGAGTAAAGATATGGATTCATAAACTTTGAGCACAATTACATCTTTGCTTTTTGTCAAGGAAAGCAAAACAAAGTTGATTAATGACCTGTTTTACAATTACAAAAACAGAACTTGGTGTCAGTGGAGTTTAGTACAAAGGTTCACACATTAGAACAGGATATAAACAATAGCATAGGTTACACAATAAATGTTTGTAATCTGAAGGCAAAAAGTGAATATATTATTATTTAGTGTCTATATACAAGTCAAATAAGTAAAACTACAGGTGCTATTGAAACCCCAGTACCCATGGTTGTGACATCTCTGCCTTATAAAATAATTAGGCACTTTACCTTGAAACTGTGACATGTCTATATCCTGAAGACTTCCATTTCCTGCGACTTTAGTTCCCTCTTTCACCTCCAGGTTTCCTTCAGGTGCATCAACAGGAAAAGCCTTCTTCACACCTGCTTGGTAATCATTTAGTAACTGTACTTATACCATACAAAGGTGTAATTAGTTAACACTATCACTCAGCTGCACAGCTTTTATGTTTGACTGAGACACACACATTGTTAAAAAAGTACAACTGAGACACATTTTAAATAACCATTTGCTAGGACTAATGTCGCACATGAATACTAAAACAATCTGAAATGGAAAACCAACAATATTTATACTCATAACCTAAACCAACTGGTAATGATGACAAGAGGTAACTATGAAGTAAAAACTAAAAACTTGGTTTATTGTACTAGACTTGGACACATTGTTAAACACTAATTTATTTTGATAATTCCTTAAGGGCCATAAGCACCTGATAGAAGTGACGTTAGACAACTGTTCTCTAGACCATTTTTTGGATTTACTGGGAGATTTCCACTCGTAACAGGTCCAGGTTCACTTTCTAAGCTTGGATCTAAAGAGATACAAATACAAGATATTACTATTAATACCACCTGCTGGAGGATTATGTAAAAACAAAATACAAATTTTAAAATCATGGTCTTCCTTTCAAGAACCATTACAAAGTGAGAAAGACCCCACTGGTTGGTTGGTTGGTTGATTTAGTGTTTTATGGCACAAAGCAGCTAGGCTCTCTGTGCCAAACATCCGGTAAAAAAGTAAAAATAAAGTAAATGTAGTAAAATTCATAAAAGGAAATGAAGGTAAAACAAAAGAGCATTGAAAAACATAAATTGCATAAAACCAATGTTGACATCTAGTCTACAATGTTAAGAGAGAAACCACAGTAAGAGAAGTTGTAAAAGACTTTCTGTAGCATAATGGTAATTATCATAACCTGCCAGGAAGACTAACAGGTAAGTACAAGAACCACCGTCAGTCACCTGAAGTTGGCCTTTCCTGGTTGGTCCTGGTTCCAGGTTATGTGTCATTATGGCCATTTTCAAAAAGTAAAGTTATAAGTTTTAAAATACATGCAGAAAAGTTGTAATAATAAGTCGCCAGGATGACTAAATGGTAGTTCAAACGGACAGTTCAAACAGCAGTGTTAGTCACCTGAAGTTAGCCTTTCCAGTCCTGGTGTTGAGTTATTTAATGTTACAGCCATTTTCTGATTTCAAATCGAACTGGGAGAGATCGTGATTCTTAAAAGAGAACTACATTAAAAAAGGTTTAATGTATAAATTTAAAACACTTAAATGACATTAAAAAGATTAATGGCCTTTAAAAAACTAAAAACTTTATCAAGGTGGACAGTGTTACCATCACCAATGCCATTGTTGAGAATCGTAACGATGGCAAGAAAATAGAATATGGCTTATTGTGATCTGAGTATTACACAGACTACACACTGGTGCATCAGTTCCTGATAAAAGAAAGCGATGAGTTAAAAAACTGTGACTAATGCGTAGTCTAGTAAGAACGACTTCCTCTTTTTGATCCTTATGGAAGGAAGATGGCCAAATTCCAATATAGGGTTTTACTTGGAAAAGCTTGTTCTCCTGTTACTCACTCCAAGTCAACTACCAGCTGGCACGGAGCCAAGCCTTGAATACAGGGCCATAGTCAATGTATGGAATAGGCACAGTGGTGACAGTGCCAGAGCAGATAGATTTAGCTGCCGTGTCTGCAAGCTCGTTCCCATGAATACCAACGTGGCCTGGTATCCACAAAAACTGGATAGAAGTAGATGTTAAAGAGAAATGGGCCAGTTGGTTTTGAATATCAATGAGAACAGGATGTGAACCAATGTGAAGCAATTCCAGGACCAGTGGAGAACTAAGCGAGTCAGTGTACATAGTACAGTTGGAGTAATGCTCAGCTTCAATATGATCCAGGGCAAGAAAATTGGCATACAGTTCAGCAGTGAAAGATGATGTACAGAAGATGTTGAGGGGGATTTTGTGTGCAACCCACCGAACCGCAACCATGGCAGAACCCACAGAGTCACCTGATTTGAAACCATCCATATAAATTGGAACGGAAAGATTGTTTGAAAGATGTTCAGTAAAGAAAAGATGGTACTTCCAACAGGGAGTATCTGCTTTTCTCAGATGACTTAAAGAAAGGTCACATTTGGGGATTGTAATAAGCCATGGTGGGATGGACTGACCAGTAGATACTGCAATGTTATCCAAGGACAGACCCAAATCAACCAATTCTGCTTGGACACGAAGGCCAAAAGGAGCAATGGCAGATCATCTGTTCTGAAAAAGTAAGGCCCACTGAGGAAGGAAGACACAACCCCAGGTGGAAAGGTTCATGAGATACTACATATAAGCTATGAACTAGGGAGATGCAGAAAGCCCCAGTGCAGAGCCAAAGTCCTTGATGATGAATGAGGTCCAGCATCTTTAAGGCCAGTGATCCATAGTCGAGTTTCGATCCAATAAAAGCACGATATATCTTTAACATAGAACATCGATCTGCTCCCCAAGTGGTAAAAGAGAGGACACGGAAGATGTTCAGTGCTCTTGTGCATTTGACCTGTACCTGCTTTAAGTGTGGTATAAAGGTCAGCTTGCAGTCAAAGATAAGCCCCAAGAACTTGGTCTCAGGGACCACAGGCAGCGAAACTTCACTGATACGGAGTTCAATATCAGGGTGAATACCCCATTGGCAGCAAAAGTGCATGCAAACAGTTTTAGAGAGAGAGAAATTAAAGCCGTTTGCCGTGGTCCACTTCAGTACACGATTAAGGGCAGTTTGTAATTGCCGCTCAACATATCTCATGTTCGACGACTGACACAAGATGTAAAATTCGTCAACATAGAGCCAGTTTGCAACAGTGAGAGGGAGTTGTTCAGTGATGGCATTAATCTTTGTACTGAAAAGTGTGACACTCAAAACACAGCCCTGAGGGACTCCAAGTTCCTGTAGAAAAGTACAGGATAGTGTCAAACCAAAACAAACTTGGAATTTCCTGTCCATTAAAAATTTTTTAATAAAAATGGGTAAATGACCATGTAACCCATACATATGGAGGTCTAGCAAAATGCCATACTTCCATGTTGTTGTTTGAGAAAGGCTTCTCTGATTGACGTTTTAAGTCGAATCAGATGGTCCATGGTGGAGTGCTGCCGTCAGAACCCACACTGGGTGGGCAAGAGGAGGTTGTTTGATTTGAGGAACTAAACAAGATGAGCATTAACCGTCCTCTCTGAGGTCTTACAGAAACAGCTCGTCAAAGCAGTTAGAGAGTAGTTTGAGATATTTCCCAGGCTTAGAGAAATGTAAGATAATAGCCTGGCACCAGGCATTAGGAAAACCAATCTCCTGCCAGATCCAGTTAAAAACAATTAAAAAAATATCAAGAGAACCAGAAGATAGATGGTGCAACATGCCATAGTGTACATCATCTGGTCCAACAGATGTACTGCCAGACCAATGAAGGGCCAGTTTCATTTCCACCAGTGTAAAGGGACGATTATAGTCATAGAGACAGTCAGTTCCAAAGGAAAGAGGTGAACGCTCTGCCCGAGTCTTGATGGCCAAGAAGGTGGAGGAACAAGCAGAAGTGCTAGATACCCGGCAAAAGCTTTCACCTAAAGGATCAGCGATGCTCTGGATATCAGCTACTTCTTGGCCATCAGAGAGTAAGATCGAGAAGGAGACAGAATTGTAGTGCCCACTGACCTTTCGAATCCTGTCCTATATGACCTTGGAACTGGTGGTAGAAGATATGCCAGTTGTGAACTTAATCCAAGATTCCTTCTGGCTTTGACATCTTACCCACCTGGCATGTGCTCTCGGCCTGCTGGAAAGCAATTCGGTTCGAGTACAGGATACCTATGAAAAGTATCTCAGGCCCATTTTTGAGCCTTCCATGCCATGTGGCAGGCAATATTTCACCATGGACAAGCAATATCGTGGGAAACATGTCGATGTTTTAGGAATACATTAAGCAGCTGCTTGTATAACACAGTCACTTACTGATGCCACACAGTCATCTATTGATGGCTTACAGACAATGGCAGGATCATGTTCTGTGAGAGCAGTGAAAGAGGACCAGTTTACCTGATCCAGCTTCCACCAGGGCACACAGGTTGGGTGGCATTGACCATGGCCAGTCTCTCTCAAAAGTATAGAAAAATTATCACTGCCTCGTGGATTATTGTCAACCATCCATGAAAAATGAAAGAATAATGAAAGGGAGCAAACTGAGAGATCAATAGCAGTAAAGGACTAACTAGGTGCATGAAAATAAGTGTAAGAACCAGTATTGAAAAGAGAAAGGTTGTGATCAGAGAGCATATGCTCTACAGAGCGACCCCTCTATCAATAACAGCACTTCCCCAGAAGGGGATGATGTCCATTAAATTCCCCCAGGATTAAAAAGGGAGACAGCAACTGTTCAACGAGAGTATCAAGGTCTGATTGATCATGTGTGTCTCCAGGTGACAGATAGAGAGAACAAACAGTAACGGTATGACCCAAGGAAACACAGATGGCTTCATCTTCCAAGGGTGTGTTGAGTGACAAAGACAGGGTGAGCACTTGCTGATCAACCAACAGTGCCACCCCTCCATACACTCGCCATCACACAGCCTGTCATTTCTGTACAGAGAAAACTGCCGCAAGGTGACTGTAAGGAAAGACATACAGGATGGTAGGAAGCAATCAGTGTTTTGATGTCATCCAGATTAGAACGTAAACCTCGACAGTTCCATTGTATCAAGGTGGCCATTTTTTAATGATGTGTAGGCAAATTGGCTGGAGAACCCTTCTGTTTACAACCATGTCTTTTTTCCTTACTGTGCTTATTTGGGGGGAGGTTTATTGACCTCCATGGATCCTGCCCTGGGTCAATTGGGCAGGTCTTTGTTGTTGGAAGAGGATTCCAGTGACTGAGGACATGAACGAATGATTGTTTTTCATCTTGGGGTGGAAGAAAAAGATGTATCCAAAGAAATGCCTGGACCTGGAACCAAAGAATGTGGATCTTGGGATTTGTTAGAATGTATGGGAGGAACAGAGATGGGTGTAGAAGTTGATTCATCAACCTTTTTAACCATGGAGGTCAAAAGGCTTTTCATTTGTTTTGAGAACAATTCTCTTGGAGGCATAGAGAGATCTGTCTGCACTTCCACTGTAGTTGTGGAACAAAGTGCAGCAGCATATGTCTGAGATGAAGTGGTGGACAGCAACTTTCAAGCCTCAGGGTAAGTAATGTTATGAGTCGTTTTCAAATGCTGTACCTCTTTTTTCCTCCAACCATTTAGGGCAAGAACAAAAGTAGGAAGGGTGAGAACCATTGCAGTTGACACAATGTTGGTCCATTTCACACTCATAGGTATTGTGATCCTTGCCAACACAACTAGCACATGTCAGGGAACCACGACAATGACATCTTTGAGTGACCGAACCTCTGACACTGGAAACATCGGAGAAGGTTTGGAATGTATGGCAGTACCTACAATTTAAATAACCTGCTTTGACGGAAGCAGGTGCACGTGGTGATGTAAATGTCAAAACTAGGATATTTGTTAACATCATAATTCCATCTTTGCGAGTTGAGATGCGCCTCACTGCAGAAACTCATTGAGTGGAGAAACCAGCGAGAATCTCTGACTCAGGGACATTCTTCAAATCCCTCTCAACAATAACTCCTCATGATGAATTCAAGGTAGCATGAGGTGTAACCTCAATAGGTATATCCCCAATTGCCTTTGAATTCAAGAGAAGTTCACTGTGTGGGGATGTGGATGTTTCAACCAATATGTCTCCAGATCAAAGCTTCTTTACTGACTTTGGAGAGCCAGCAAGTCTCTCCAGTCCCTTCTGAATAAAATAAGGAGGACATTTGCCCTAGAGGTTTCTCTGAAAGAGAATGTAGGATAAGAAAATGAGGTACAACTGATGGTACAGGGGTTGAAGATTGCTGCTCAGAGTCTTCAAGACGTGGTCGTTTACCTATTGACTGTATTTCCACCATTTTATTTTAATTTTTATTTGGAGGATCCATAGGAAAAAATAAAATTTCGGTGCCCACTGACCCCACCCACCATGTAGCCCTACGAGGGGACGCACTACAGTGTCAAGCAATGACACTACAGCAATGCCAGGGTTTCGTGACCACTATACCCAAACACCACCATCAGACACAATGTCCACAACACCCATTGAAAACTTCCAGCACTGGTACTTGGTTGACCCAAGCCCAAGTGGACCAGCCGATTATTCCAAGGGGGCCACCCCAAGGCTGCCCATCTACAGGAATTCAAGGCCAAAGTGATGTGTTGGGGTTGGACCCCTCAACCACCAGAATCCTCTCCTCCCCTTCACAGGTCACCACATACAGCTACCACGTTGGTGGATGTTTAGATCCCAGAGGAGGTAACCTGAAAAAACAGAACCTTCCCTGGGAGGTCTCCTCATCACGTACAGGAATCCACACCGAGGGGAAGACCTCACTGATATAGAATCCAGGATAATTTCATTTACGAAAACAGAAGGTACAATTACAGGGTAAAACACAAGATTAAACAAGCGTACCTGCACGAGGTGAAACACAAGATTAAACAAGCGTACCTGTACGAGGTGAAACACAAGATTAAAAAAGCGTACCTGTATGAGGTGAAACACAAGATTAAACAAGCGTACCTGCACGAGGTGAAACACAAGATTAAACAAGCGTACCTGTACGAGGTGAAACAGAAGTCTAAACAAGCGTACATCTACAAGGTAAAACACAAGTTTAAACAAGCATACATGTTCAACGTAAAATACAAGTTTAAACAAGCATACATGTTCAAGGTAAAATACAAGTTTAAACAAGCATACATGTTCAAGGTAAAATACAAGTTTAAACGTGTGAATTTACAAAATAAAAAAATTATTATACAGAAAATTACTACACTTCCTCTCACAACCAGCCCAGTTGGGAGTATGTCAAACTGTGGATCTGACCTTTTGTGGTCCAGTCTTGATTCTTTAAGTACCAACCTCCTTTTTTACATCCCCCCCAAAATAAATCTTTTCTTGGGGTAAAAACCATACTGAACACATTTAATCAAAGTTTAATTTGCTTAAAATCATTACAGGTTGTCAAGAAACACAACTTTACATTTTTTGTACAAAATCTGGTATCTTATCATAAATATAAATTTAAAAAACTCACTTAAATCCTGGAACTGAGATAGAGGTATGCTCATTCTTTCTGGCTCTAATGAGGTCTAAAGAAAGTTAAAAGAATGCAAACATTTGTTATAATGGCACAAACCTAACAAATGAAAATATGGAAACATTTGTTATAATGGTACAAACCTAACAAATGAAAATATGGAAACATTTGTTATAATGGTACAAACATAACAAATGAAAATATGGAAACATTTGTTATAATGGTACAAACCTAACAAATGAAAATATGGAAACATTTGTTATAACGGTACAAATCTAACAAATGAAAATATGGAAACACTTATTATAATAGTACAAATCTAATAAATTAAAATATGGAAACAATTGTAAGATGGTACAAATCTAACAAATGAAAATATGGAAACACTTGTTATAATGGGATACAAATCTAACAAATAAAAACTAACAGTTTAAAATAATCCCACATGCATCATCAGTAAATTGTTTCTTTATACAATGTGCTGTCTCTCAGTGGTTAATGAAGCCAAGAAATGGGTGTTTATGACACATAAAAAGCCACTTATGTGACATTACTTGTTGATGAAACTGGTAGTTGTTTAGAAATCCTAGGGAATGTGTAGTGTTAAACAAAGATTCGTCAAAAACTATTCTCACAGTTATAGTGATGTAAAGTCACACAAACTACCAATCATCACGCCATATTTCATGATAATACAAGAACAGTGCCTGAACAATCCAAAAGGTCAATTAGTTTTAAAAGGTAGGTAAAATACAGCACAGTGAGCATATGTTTCTGGTAAAAGGTCAACCATTTATATATATTGTGATTTAAAAAAAAAATTCTTTTATCATTTACAACACCCATTACAAAGTGCAGTCTTAAATACAATGATAAATTCCAAAAACAAAGAATCCTTAGGTAGAATATGTTTGACAATTACTTGAAATACCAGTGATTTTAAATGGAGATTTCTCTACTTCAATTGGACAGATTTCAATACTTTACAGAATCAAATTAATACACTCAGTTCACACTCTTTGTTCAAAGAAATTATATATTATTACGGCAAACACATACAACAGAAATTATATATTATTACGGCAAACACATACAACAGAAATTATATATTATTACGGCAAACACATACAACAGAAATTATATATTATTACGGCAAACACATACAACAGAAATTATATATTATTACGGCAAACACATACAACAGAAATTATATATTATTACGGCAAACACATACAACAGAAATTATATATTATTACGGCAAACACATACAACAGAAATTATATATTATTACGGCAAACACATACAACAGAAATTATATATTATTACGGCAAACACATACAACAGAAATTATATATTATTACGGCAAACACATAAACAGAAATTATATATTATTACGGCAAACACATAAACAAATTATATATTATTACGGGAAACACATACAACAGAAGTATTTCAGAAACTTTGTTCACCCTTCACCTTAAATAAATATGCTTTCTTTCACACACACACACACACCTTGTTTTTTTAAATGAGCAAAAGAGCAAGTCAAGTGACAAGACGTAACATATTAATGCATATTAAAATGCTACATATATTGTATTAATTAATTATTATTTTAATTAAAATATATAAATTTAATTTTATATCACTGAATTATTGACTCACTTAATCACTTGTGCCCCCTGAGGAAACAAGTTTCACACTTTGGGAAATACAGTAGTGCTGAAGTTCATATATTCAGTTCACATTTTCATTCAAACAAATTGTTTATTATTAAATCCCAAACACAGATCTAAGTTGTGCATAGAAATTAAAATAACTTTCTATGAAACAACTGTTAAAATTCAACATTTCTTTTTTTTATAACTTAAATAATATCTTACAAAAGTGATCCACAATCTGAATACATTGCTCAGACTCACAAACATCTCACATAATTTTAATATACATATTTAACATCTATAACTACCTTCAGAGTCAGAGATAAACTTTCAAACCATCAATTACACTTGAAAAAACAAAATGAAACACAGAACTGAACAAAGGTAAAAACATTTATAATTTTAATACATGAAACTACAAATGACTGTTTACATTTCTTTAAAACAATCACTACAGTTAGAATAATGAAACAAACTATATCAAAACAATCACTACAGTTAGAATAATGAAACAAACTATATCAAAACAATCACTACAGTTAGAATAATGAAACAAACTAAATCAAAACAATCACTACAGTTAGAATAATGAAACAAACTAAATCAAAACAATCACTACAGTTAGAATAATGAAACACACTATATCAAAACAATCACTACAGTTAGAATAATGAAACAAACTAAATCAAAACAATCACTACAGTTAGAATAATGAAACAAACTAAATCAAAACAATCACTACAGTTAGAATAATGAAACACACTATATCAAAACAATCACTACAGTAAGAATAATGAAACAAACTATATCAAAACAATCACTACAGTTACAATAATGAAACAAACTATATCAAAACAATCACTACAGTTAGAATAATGAAACAAACTATATCAAAACAATCACTACAGTTAGAATAATGAAACAAACTATATCAAAACAATCACTACAGTTAAAATAATGAAACAAACTATATCAAAAATATCACTACAGTTAGAATAATGAAACAAACTATATCAAAACAATGACTACAGTTAGAATAATGAAACAAACTATATCAAAACAATCACTACAGTTAGAATAATGAAACACACTATATCAAAACAATCACTACAGTTAGAATAATGAAACAAACTATATCAAAACAATCACTACAGTTAGAATAATGAAACAAACTATATCAAAACAATCACTACAGTTAGAATAATGAAACAAACTATATCAAAACAATCACTACAGTTAGAATAATGAAACAAACTATATCAAAACAATCACTACAGTTAGAATAATGAAACAAACTATATCAAAACAATCACTACAGTTAGAATAATGAAACAAACTATATCAAAACAATCACTACAGTTAGAATAATGAAACAAACTATATCAAAACAATCACTACAGTTAAAATAATGAAACAAACTATATCAAAACAATCACTACAGTTAGAATAATGAAACAAACTATATCAAAACAATCACTACAGTTAGAATAATGAAACAAACTATATCAAAACAATCACTACAGTTAGAATAATGAAACAAACTATATCAAAACAATCACTACAGTTAGAATAATGAAACAAACTATATCAAAACAATCACTACAGTTAGAATAATGAAACAAACTATATCAAAACAATCACTACAGTTAGAATAATGAAACAAACTATATCAAAACAATCACTACAGTTAGAATAATGAAACAAACTATATCAAAACAATCACTACAGTTAGAATAATGAAACAAACTATATCAAAACAATCACTACAGTTAGAATAATGAAACAAACTATATCAAAACAATCACTACAGTTAGAATAATGAAACAAACTATATCAAAACAATCACTACAGTTAGAATAATGAAACAAACTATATCAAAACAATCACTACAGTTAGAATAATGAAACAAACTATATCAAAACAATCACTACAGTTAGAATAATGAAACAAACTATATCAAAACAATCACTACAGTTAGAATAATGAAACAAACTATATCAAAACAATCACTACAGTTAGAATAATGAAACAAACTATATCAAAACAATCACTACAGTTAGAATAATGAAACAAACTATATCAAAACAATCACTACAGTTAGAATAATGAAACAAACTATATCAAAACAATCACTACAGTTAGAATAATGAAACAAACTATATCAAAACAATCACTACAGTTAGAATAATGAAACAAACTATATCAAAACAATCACTACAGTTAGAATAATGAAACAAACTATATCAAAACAATCACTACAGTTAGAATAATGAAACAAACTATATCAAAACAATCACTACAGTTAGAATAATGAAACAAACTATATCAAAACAATCACTACAGTTAGAATAATGAAACAAACTATATCAAAACAATCACTACAGTTAGAATAATGAAACAAACTATATCAAAACAATCACTACAGTTAGAATAATGAAACAAACTATATCAAAACAATCACTACAGTTAGAATAATGAAACAAACTATATCAAAACAATCACTACAGTTAGAATAATGAAACAAACTATATCAAAACAATCACTACAGTTATCAAAACAATCACTACAGTTAATAATGAAACAAACTATATCAAAACAATCACTACAGTTAGAATAATGAAACAAACTATATCAAAACAATCACTACAGTTAGAATAATGAAACAAACTATATCAAAACAATCACTACAGTTAGAATAATGAAACAAACTATATCAAAACAATCACTACAGTTAGAATAATGAAACAAACTATATCAAAACAATCACTACAGTTAGAATAATGAAACAATATCTATATCAAAACAAACTATATCACAATACACAGTTAGAATAATGAAACAAACTATATCAAAACAATCACTACAGTTAGAATAATGAAACAAACTATATCAAAACAATCACTACAGTTAGAATAATGAAACAAACTATATCAAAACAATCACTACAGTTAGAATAATGAAACAAACTATATCAAAACAATCACTACAGTTAGAATAATGAAACAAACTATATCAAAACAATCACAACAGTTAAACAAACTAAATCAAAACAATCACTACAGAATAATGAAACAAACTAATCACTACTACAGTTAGAATAATGAAACAAACTATATCAAAACAATCACTACAGTTAGAATAATGAAACAAACTATATCAAAACAATCACTACAGTTAGAATAATGAAACAAACTATATCAAAACAATCACTACAGTTAGAATAATGAAACAAACTATATCAAAACAATCACTACAGTTACAATAATGAAACAAACTATATCAAAACAATCACTACAGTTAGAATAATGAAACAAACTATATCAAAACAATCACTACAGTTACAATAATGAAACAAACTATATCAAAACAATCACTACAGTTAGAATAATGAAACAAACTATATCAAAACAATCACTACAGTTAGAATAATGAAACAAACTATATCAAAACAATCACTACAGTTAGAATAATGAAACAAACTATATCAAAACAATCACTACAGTTAGAATAATGAAACAAACTATATCAAAACAATCACTACAGTTAGAATAATGAAACAAACTATATCAAAACAATCACAGTTAGAATAATGAAACAAACTACAGTTAGAATAATGAAACAAACTATATCAAAACAATCACTACAGTTAGAATAATGAAACAAACTATATCAAAACAATCACTACAGTTAGAATAATGAAACAAACTATATCAAAACAATCACTACAGTTAGAATAATGAAACAAACTATATCAAAACAATCACTACAGTTAGAATAATGAAACAAACTATATCAAAACAATCACTACAGTTACAATAATGAAACAAACTATATCAAAACAATCACTACAGTTAGAATAATGAAACAAACTATATCAAAACAATCACTACAGTTAGAATAATGAAACAAACTATATCAAAACAATCACTACAGTTAGAATAATGAAACAAACTATATCAAAACAATCAATCACTACAGTTAGAATAATGAAACAAACTATATCAAAACAATCACTACAGTTAGAATAATGAAACAAACTATATCAAAACAATCACTACAGTTAGAATAATGAAACAAACTATATCAAAACAATCACTACAGTTAGAATAATGAAACAAACTATATCAAAACAATCACTACAGTTAGAATAATGAAACAAACTATATCAAAACAATCACTACAGTTAGAATAATGAAACAAACTATATCAAAACAATCACTACAGTTAGAATAATGAAACAAACTATATCAAAACAATCACTACAGTTAGAATAATGAAACAAACTATATCAAAACAATCACTACAGTTAGAATAATGAAACAAACTATATCAAAACAATCACTACAGTTAGAATAATGAAACAAACTATATCAAAACAATCACTACAGTTAGAATAATGAAACAAACTATATCAAAACAATCACTACAGTTAGAATAATGAAACAAACTATATCAAAACAATCACTACAGTTAGAATAATGAAACAAACTATATCAAAACAATCACTACAGTTAGAATAATGAAACAAACTATATCAAAACAATCACTACAGTTAGAATAATGAAACAAACTATATCAAAACAATCACTACAGTTAGAATAATGAAACAAACTATATCAAAACAATCACTACAGTTAGAATAATGAAACAAACTATATCAAAACAATCACTACAGTTAGAATAATGAAACAAACTATATCAAAACAATCACTACAGTTAGAATAATGAAACAAACTATATCAAAACAATCACTACAGTTAGAATAATGAAACAAACTATATCAAAACAATCACTACAGTTAGAATAATGAAACAAACTATATCAAAACAATCACTACAGTTAGAATAATGAAACAAACTATATCAAAACAATCACTACAGTTAGAATAATGAAACAAACTATATCAAAACAATCACTACAGTTAGAATAATGAAACAAACTATATCAAAACAATCACTACAGTTAGAATAATGAAACAAACTATATCAAAACAATCACTACAGTTAGAATAATGAAACAAACTATATCAAAACAATCACTACAGTTAGAATAATGAAACAAACTATATCAAAACAATCACTACAGTTAGAATAATGAAACAAACTATATCAAAACAATCACTACAGTTAGAATAATGAAACAAACTATATCAAAACAATCACTACAGTTAGAATAATGAAACAAACTATATCAAAACAATCACTACAGTTAGAATAATGAAACAAACTATATCAAAACAATCACTACAGTTAGAATAATGAAACAAACTATATCAAAACAATCACTACAGTTAGAATAATGAAACAAACTATATCAAAACAATCACTACAGTTAGAATAATGAAACAATATCAAAACAATCACTACAGTTAGAATAATGAAACAAACTATATCAAAACAATCACTACAGTTAGAATAATGAAACAAACTATATCAAAACAATCACTACAGTTAGAATAATGAAACAAACTATATCAAAACAATCACTACAGTTAGAATAATGAAACAAACTATATCAAAACAATCACTACAGTTAGAATAATGAAACAAACTATATCAAAACAATCACTACAGTTAGAATAATGAAACAAACTATATCAAAACAATCACTACAGTTAGAATAATGAAACAAACTATATCAAAACAATCACTACAGTTAGAATAATGAAACAAACTATATCAAAACAATCACTACAGTTAGAATAATGAAACAAACTATATCAAAACAATCACTACAGTTAGAATAATGAAACAAACTATATCAAAACAATCACTACAGTTAGAATAATGAAACAAACTATATCAAAACAATCACTACAGTTAGAATAATGAAACAAACTATATCAAAACAATCACTACAGTTAGAATAATGAAACAAACTATATCAAAACAATCACTACAGTTAGAATAATGAAACAAACTATATCAAAACAATCACTACAGTTAGAATAATGAAACAAACTATATCAAAACAATCACTACAGTTAGAATAATGAAACAAACTATATCAAAACAATCACTACAGTTAGAATAATGAAACAAACTATATCAAAACAATCACTACAGTTAGAATAATGAAACAAACTATATCAAAACAATCACTACAGTTAGAATAATGAAACAAACTATATCAAAACAATCACTACAGTTAGAATAATGAAACAAACTATATCAAAACAATCACTACAGTTAGAATAATGAAACAAACTATATCAAAACAATCACTACAGTTAGAATAATGAAACAAACTATATCAAAACAATCACTACAGTTAGAATATATGAAACAAACTATATCAAAACAATCACTACAGTTAGAATAATGAAACAAACTATATCAAAACAATCACTACAGTTAGAATAATGAAACAAACTATATCAAAACAATCACTACAGTTAGAATAATGAAACTAAACTCACTACAGTTAGAATAATGAAACAAACTATATCAAAACAATCACTACAGTTAGAATAATGAAACAAACTATATCAAAACAATCACTACAGTTAGAATAATGAAACAAACTATATCAAAACAATCACTACAGTTAGAATAATGAAACAAACTATATCAAAACAATCACTACAGTTAGAATAATGAAACAAACTATATCAAAACAATCACTACAGTTAGAATAATGAAACAAACTATATCAAAACAATCACTACAGTTAGAATAATGAAACAAACTATATCAAAACAATCACTACAGTTAGAATAATGAAACAAACTATATCAAAACAATCACTACAGTTAGAATAATGAAACAAACTATATCAAAACAATCACTACAGTTAGAATAATGAAACAAACAAAACAATCACTACAGTTACAATAACAAACTATATCAAAACAATCACTACAGTTAGAATAATGAAACAAACTATATCAAAACAATCACTACAGTTAGAATAATGAAACAAACTATATCAAAACAATCACTACAGTTAGAATAATGAAACAAACTATATCAAAACAATCACTACAGTTAGAATAATGAAACAAACTATATCAAAACAATCACTACAGTTAGAATAATGAAACAAACTATATCAAAACAATCACTACAGTTAGAATAATGAAACAAACTATATCAAAACAATCACTACAGTTAGAATAATGAAACAAACTATATCAAAACAATCACTACAGTTAGAATAATGAAACAAACTATATCAAAACAATCACTACAGTTAGAATAATGAAACAAACTATATCAAAACAATCACTACAGTTAGAATAATGAAACAAACTATATCAAAACAATCACTACAGTTAGAATAATGAAACAAACTATATCAAAACAATCACTACAGTTAGAATAATGAAACAAACTATATCAAAACAATCACTACAGTTAGAATAATGAAACAAACTATATCAAAACAATCACTACAGTTAGAATAATGAAACAAACTATATCAAAACAATCACTACAGTTAGAATAATGAAACAAACTATATCAAAACAATCACTACAGTTAGAATAATGAAACAAACTATATCAAAACAATCACTACAGTTAGAATAATGTTAGAATAATGAAACAAACTATATCAAAACAATCACTACAGTTAGAATAATGAAACAAACTATATCAAAACAATCACTACAGTTAGAATAATGAAACAAACTATATCAAAACAATCACTACAGTTAGAATAATGAAACAAACTATATCAAAACAATCACTACAGTTAGAATAATGAAACAAACTATATCAAAACAATCACTACAGTTAGAATAATGAAACAAACTATATCAAAACAATCACTACAGTTAGAATAATGAAACAAACTATATCAAAACAATCACTACAGTTAGAATAATGAAACAAACTATATCAAAACAATCACTACAGTTAGAATAATGAAACAAACTATATCAAAACAATCACTACAGTTAGAATAATGAAACAAACTATATCAAAACAATCACTACAGTTAGAATAAAAACAATGAAAATAATGAAACACACTATATCAAAACAATCACTACAGTTAGAATAATGAAACAAACTATATCAAAACAATCACTACAGTTAGAATAATGAAACAAACTATATCAAAACAATCACTACAGTTAGAATAATGAAACAAACTATATCAAAACAATCACTACAGTTAGAATGAAACAAACTAATCAAACACTACAGTTACAAACTATATCAAAACAATCACTACAGTTAGAATAATGAAACAAACTATATCAAAACAATCACTACAGTTAGAATAATGAAACAAACTATATCAAAACAATCACTACAGTTAGAATAATGAAACAAACTATATCAAAACAATCACTACAGTTAGAATAATGAAACAAACTATATCAAAACAATCACTACAGTTAGAATAATGAAACAAACTATATCAAAACAATCACTACAGTTAGAATAATGAAACAAACTATATCAAAACAATCACTACAGTTAGAATAATGAAACAAACTATATCAAAACAATCACTACAGTTAGAATAATGAAACAAACTATATCAAAACAATCACTACAGTTAGAATAATGAAACAAACTATATCAAAACAATCACTACAGTTAGAATAATGAAACAAACTATATCAAAACAATCACTACAGTTAGAATAATGAAACAAACTATATCAAAACAATCACTACAGTTAGAATAATGAAACAAACTATATCAAAACAATCACTACAGTTAGAATAATGAAACAAACTATATCAAAACAATCACTACAGTTAGAATAATGAAACAAACTATATCAAAACAATCACTACAGTTAGAATAATGAAACAAACTATATCAAAACAATCACTACAGTTAGAATAATGAAACAAACTATATCAAAACAATCACTACAGTTAGAATAATGAAACAAACTATATCAAAACAATCACTACAGTTAGAATAATGAAACAAACTATATCAAAACAATCACTACAGTTAGAATAATGAAACAAACTATATCAAAACAATCACTACAGTTAGAATAATGAAACAAACTATATCAAAACAATCACTACAGTTAGAATAATGAAACAAACTATATCAAAACAATCACTACAGTTAGAATAATGAAACAAACTATATCAAAACAATCACTACAGTTAGAATAATGAAACAAACTATATCAAAACAATCACTACAGTTAGAATAATGAAACAAACTATATCAAAACAATCACTACAGTTAGAATAATGAAACAAACTATATCAAAACAATCACTACAGTTAGAATAATGAAACAAACTATATCAAAACAATCACTACAGTTAGAATAATGAAACAAACTATATCAAAACAATCACTACAGTTAGAATAATGAAACAAACTATATCAAAACAATCACTACAGTTAGAATAATGAAACAAACTATATCAAAACAATCACTACAGTTAGAATAATGAAACAAACTATATCAAAACAATCACTACAGTTAGAATAATGAAACAAACTATATCAAAACAATCACTACAGTTAGAATAATGAAACAAACTATATCAAAACAATCACTACAGTTAGAATAATGAAACAAACTATATCAAAACAATCACTACAGTTAGAATAATGAAACAAACTATATCAAAACAATCACTACAGTTAGAATAATGAAACAAACTATATCAAAACAATCACTACAGTTAGAATAATGAAACAAACTATATCAAAACAATCACTACAGTTAGAATAATGAAACAAACTATATCAAAACAATCACTACAGTTAGAATAATGAAACAAACTATATCAAAACAATCACTACAGTTAGAATAATGAAACAAACTATATCAAAACAATCACTACAGTTAGAATAATGAAACAAACTATATCAAAACAATCACTACAGTTAGAATAATGAAACAAACTATATCAAAACAATCACTACAGTTAGAATAATGAAACAAACTATATCAAAACAATCACTACAGTTAGAATAATCAAACAAACTATATCAAAATCAATCACTACAGTTAGAATAATGAAACAAACTATATCAAAACAATCACTACAGTTAGAATAATGAAACAAACTATATCAAAACAATCACTACAGTTAGAATAATGAAACAAACTATATCAAAACAATCACTACAGTTAGAATAATGAAACAAACTATATCAAAACAATCACTACAGTTAGAATAATGAAACAAACTATATCAAAACAATCACTACAGTTAGAATAATGAAACAAACTATATCAAAACAATCACTACAGTTAGAATAATGAAACAAACTATATCAAAACAATCACTACAGTTAGAATAATGAAACAAACTATATCAAAACAATCACTACAGTTAGAATAATGAAACAAACTATATCAAAACAATCACTACAGTTAGAATAATGAAACAAACTATATCAAAACAATCACTACAGTTAAATAATGAAACAAACTATATCAAAACAATCACACAGTTAGAATAATGAAACAAACTATATCAAAACAATCACTACAGTTAGAATAATGAAACAAACTATATCAAAACAATCACTACAGTTAGAATAATGAAACAAACTATATCAAAACAATCACTACAGTTAGAATAATGAAACAAACTATATCAAAACAATCACTACAGTTAGAATAATGAAACAAACTATATCAAAACAATCACTACAGTTAGAATAATGAAACAAACTATATCAAAACAATCACTACAGTTAGAATAATGAAACAAACTATATCAAAACAATCACTACAGTTAGAATAATGAAACAAACTATATCAAAACAATCACTACAGTTAGAATAATGAAACAAACTATATCACTACAGTTAGAATAATGAAACAAACTATATCAAAACAATCACTACAGTTAGAATAATGAAACAAACTATATCAAAACAATCACTACAGTTAGAATAATGAAACAAACTATATCAAAACAATCACTACAGTTAGAATAATGAAACAAACTATAATCAAAACAATCACTACAGTTAGAATAATGAAACTATATCAAAACAATCATACAGTTAGAATAATGAAACAACTATATCAAAACAATCACTACAGTTAGAATAATGAAAACTATATCAAAACAATCACTACAGTTAGAATAATGAAACAAACTATATCAAAACAATCACTACAGTTAGAATAATGAAACAAACTATATCAAAACAATCACTACAGTTAGAATAATGAAACAAACTATATCAAAACAATCACTACAGTATATCAAAACAATCACTACAGTTAAATAATGAAACAAACTATATCAAAACAATCACTACAGTTAGAATAATGAAACAAACTATATCAAAACAATCACTACAGTTAGAATAATGAAACAAACTATATCAAAACAATCACTACAGTTAGAATAATGAAACAAACTATATCAAAACAATCACTACAGTTAGAATAATGAAACAAACTATATCAAAACAATCACTACAGTTAGAATAATGAAACAAACTATATCAAAACAATCACTACAGTTAGAATAATGAAACAAACTATATCAAAACAATCACTACAGTTAGAATAATGAAACAAACTATATCAAAACAATCACTACAGTTAGAATAATGAAACAAACTATATCAAAACAATCACTACAGTTAGAATAATGAAACAAACTATATCAAAACAATCACTACAGTTAGAATAATGAAACAAACTATATCAAAACAATCACTACAGTTAGAATAATGAAACAAACTATATCAAAACAATCACTACAGTTAGAATAATGAAACAAACTATATCAAAACAATCACTACAGTTAGAATAATGAAACAAACTATATCAAAACAATCACTACAGTTAGAATAATGAAACAAACTATATCAAAACAATCACTACAGTTAGAATAATGAAACAAACTATATCAAAACAATCACTACAGTTAGAATAATGAAACAAACTATATCAAAACAATCACTACAGTTAGAATAATGAAACAAACTATATCAAAACAATCACTACAGTTAGAATAATGAAACAAACTATATCAAAACAATCACTACAGTTAGAATAATGAAACAAACTATATCAAAACAATCACTACAGTTAGAATAATGAAACAAACTATATCAAAACAATCACTACAGTTAGAATAATGAAACAAACTATATCAAAACAATCACTACAGTTAGAATAATGAAACAAACTATATCAAAACAATCACTACAGTTAGAATAATGAAACAAACTATATCAAAACAATCACTACAGTTAGAATAATGAAACAAACTATATCAAAACAATCACTACAGTTAGAATAATGAAACAAACTATATCAAAACAATCACTACAGTTAGAATAATGAAACAAACTATATCTAAACAATCACTACAGTTAAATAATGAAACAAACTATATCAAAACAATCACACAGTTAGAATAATGAAACAAACTATATCAAAACAATCACTACAGTTAGAATAATGAAACAAACTATAAAACAATCAACAGTTACAATCAAAACAATCACTACAGTTAGAATAATGAAACAAACTATATCAAAACAATCACTACAGTTAGAATAATGAAACAAACTATATCAAAACAATCACTACAGTTAGAATAATGAAACAAACTATATCAAAACAATCACTACAGTTAAATAATGAAACAAACTAATGAAAACAAACTATATCAAAACAATCACTACAGTTAGAATAATGAAACAAACTATATCAAAACAATCACTACAGTTAGAATAATGAAACAAACTATATCAAAACAATCACTACAGTTAGAATAATGAAACAAACTATATCAAAACAATCACTACAGTTAGAATAATGAAACAAACTATATCAAAACAATCACTACAGTTAGAATAATGAAACAAACTATATCAAAACAATCACTACAGTTAGAATAATGAAACAAACTATATCAAAACAATCACAATCACTACAGTTAGAATAATGAAACAAACTATATCAAAACAATCACTACAGTTAGAATAATGAAACAAACTATATCAAAACAATCACTACAGTTAGAATAATGAAACAAACTATATCAAAACAATCACTACAGTTAGAATAATGAAACAAACTATATCAAAAACAATCAAAACAATCACTACAGTTAGAATAATGAAACAAACTATATCAAAACAATCACTACAGTTAGAATAATGAAACAAACTATATCAAAACAATCACTACAGTTAGAATAATGAAACAAACTATATCAAAACAATCACTACAGTTAGAATAATGAAACAAACTATATCAAAACAATCACTACAGTTAGAATAATGAAACAAACTATATCAAAACAATCACTACAGTTAGAATAATGAAACAAACTATATCAAAACAATCACTACAGTTAGAATAATGAAACAAACTATATCAAAACAATCACTACAGTTAGAATAATGAAACAAACTATATCAAAACAATCACTACAGTTAGAATAATGAAACAATCACTATATCAAAACAATCACTACAGTTAGAATAATGAAACAAACTATATCAAAACAATCACTACAGTTAGAATAATGAAACAAACTATATCAAAACAATCACTACAGTTAGAATAATGAAACAAACTATATCAAAACAATCACTACAGTTAGAATAATGAAACAAACTATATCAAAACAATCACTACAGTTAGAATAATGAAACAAACTATATCAAAACAATCACTACAGTTAGAATAATGAAACAAACTATATCAAAACAATCACTACAGTTAGAATAATGAAACAAACTATATCAAAACAATCACTACAGTTAGAATAATGAAACAAACTATATCAAAACAATCACTACAGTTAGAATAATGAAACAAACTATATCAAAACAATCACTACAGTTAGAATAATGAAACAAACTATATCAAAACAATCACTACAGTTAGAATAATGAAACAAACTATATCAAAACAATCACTACAGTTAGAATAATGAAACAAACTATATCAAAACAATCACTACAGTTAGAATAATGAAACAAACTATATCAAAACAATCACTACAGTTAGAATAATGAAACAAACTATATCAAAACAATCACTACAGTTAGAATAATGAAACAAACTATATCAAAACAATCACTACAGTTAGAATAATGAAACAAACTATATCAAAACAATCACTACAGTTAGAATAATGAAACAAACTATATCAAAACAATCACTACAGTTAGAATAATGAAACAAACTATATCAAAACAATCACTACAGTTAGAATAATGAAACAAACTATATCAAAACAATCACTACAGTTAGAATAATGAAACAAACTATATCAAAACAATCACTACAGTTAGAAACAAACTATATCAAACAATCACTACAGTATAATGAAACATATCAAAACAATCACTACAGTTAGAATAATGAAACAAACTATATCAAAACAAGAATAATGAAACAAACTATATCAAAACAATCACTACAGTTAGAATAATGAAACAAACTATATCAAAACAATCACTACAGTTAGAATAATGAAACAAACTATATCAAAACAATCACTACAGTTAGAATAATGAAACAAACTATATCAAAACAATCACTACAGTTAGAATAATGAAACAAACTATATCAAAACAATCACTACAGTTAGAATAATGAAACAAACTATATCAAAACAATCACTACAGTTAGAATAATGAAACAAACTATATCAAAACAATCACTACAGTTAGAATAATGAAACAAACTATATCAAAACAATCACTACAGTTAGAATAATGAAACAAACTATATCAAAACAATCACTACAGTTAGAATAATGAAACAAACTATATCAAAACAATCACTACAGTTAGAATAATGAAACAAACTATATCAAAACAATCACTACAGTTACAATAATGAAACAAACTATATCAAAACAATCACTACAGTTAGAATAATGAAACAAACTATATCAAAACAATACAGTTAGAATAATGAAACAAACTATATCAAAACAATCACTACAGTTAGAATAATGAAACAAACTATATCAAAACAATCACTACAGTTAGAATAATGAAACAAACTATATCAAAACAATCACTACAGTTAGAATAATGAATAATGAAACAAACTATATCAAAACAATCACTACAGTTAGAATAATGAAACAAACTATATCAAAACAATCACTACAGTTAGAATAATGAAACAAACTATATCTATATCAAAACAATCACTACAGTTAGAATAATGAAACAAACTATATCAAAACAATCACTACAGTTAGAATAATGAAACAAACTATATCAAAACAATCACTACAAAACAATTAGAATAATGAAACAAACTATATCAAAACAATCACTACAGTTAGAATAATGAAACAAACTATATCAAAACAATCACTACAGTTAGAATAATGAAACAAACTATATCAAAACAATCACTACAGTTAGAATAATGAAACAAACTATATCAAAACAATCACTACAGTTAGAATAATGAAACAAACTATATCAAAACAATCACTACAGTTAGAATAATGAAACAAACTATATCAAAACAATCACTACAGTTAGAATAATGAAACAAACTATATCAAAACAATCACTACAGTTAGAATAATGAAACAAACTATATCAAAACAATCACTACAGTTAGAATAATGAAACAAACTATATCAAAACAATCACTACAGTTAGAATAATGAAACAAACTATATCAAAACAATCACTACAGTTAGAATAATGAAACAAACTATATCAAAACAATCACTACAGTTAGAATAATGAAACAAACTATATCAAAACAATCACTACAGTTAGAATAATGAAACAAACTATATCAAAACAATCACTACAGTTAGAATAATGAAACAAACTATATCAAAACAATCACTACTACAGTTAGAATAATGAAACAAACTATATCAAAACAATCACTACAGTTAGAATAATGAAACAAACTATATCAAAACAATCACTACAGTTAGAATAATGAAACAAACTATATCAAAACAATCACTACAGTTAGAATAATGAAACAAACTATATCAAAACAATCACTACAGTTAGAATAATGAAACAAACTATATCAAAACAATCACTACAGTTAGAATAATGAAACAAACTATATCAAAACAATCACTACAGTTAGAATAATGAAACAAACTATATCAAAACAATCACTACAGTTAGAATAATGAAACAAACTATATCAAAACAATCACTACAGTTAGAATAATGAAACAAACTATATCAAAACAATCACTACAGTTAGAATAATGAAACAAACTATATCAAAACAATCACTACAGTTAGAATAATGAAACAAACTATATCAAAACAATCACTACAGTTAGAATAATGAAACAAACTATATCAAAACAATCACTACAGTTAGAATAATGAAACAAACTATATCAAAACAATCACTACAGTTAGAATAATGAAACAAACTATATCAAAACAATCACTACAGTTAGAATAATGAAACAAACTATATCAAAACAATAATGAAACACTACAAAACAATCACTAATAATGAAACAAACTATATCAAAACAATCACTACAGTTAGAATAATGAAACAAACTATATCAAAACAATCACTACAGTTAGAATAATGAAACAAACTATATCAAAACAATCACTACAGTTAGAATAATGAAACAAACTATATCAAAACAATCACTACAGTTAGAATAATGAAACAAACTATATCAAAACAATCACTACAGTTAGAATAATGAAACAAACTATATCAAAACAATCACTACAGTTAGAATAATGAAACAAACTATATCAAAACAATCACTACAGTTAGAATAATGAAACAAACTATATCAAAACAATCACTACAGTTAGAATAATGAAACAAACTATATCAAAACAATCACTACAGTTAGAATAATGAAACAAACTATATCAAAACAATCACTACAGTTAGAATAATGAAACAAACTATATCAAAACAATCACTACAGTTAGAATAATGAAACAAACTATATCAAAACAATCACTACAGTTAGAATAATGAAACAAACTATATCAAAACAATCACTACAGTTAGAATAATGAAACAAACTATATCAAAACAATCACTACAGTTAGAATAATGAAACAAACTATATCAAAACAATCACTACAGTTAGAATAATGAAACAAACTATATCAAAACAATCACTACAGTTAGAATAATGAAACAAACTATATCAAAACAATCACTACAGTTAGAATAATGAAACAAACTATATCAAAACAATCACTACAGTTAGAATAATGAAACAAACTATATCAAAACAATCACTACAGTTAGAATAATGAAACAAACTATATCAAAACAATCACTACAGTTAGAATAATGAAACAAACTATATCAAAACAATCACTACAGTTAGAATAATGAAACAAACTATATCAAAACAATCACTACAGTTAGAATAATGAAACAAACTATATCAAAACAATCACTACAGTTAGAATAATGAAACAAACTATATCAAAACAATCACTACAGTTAGAATAATGAAACAAACTATATCAAAACAATCACTACAGTTAGAATAATGAAACAAACTATATCAAAACAATCACTACAGTTAGAATAATGAAACAAACTATATCAAAACAATCACTACAGTTAGAATAATGAAACAAACTATATCAAAACAATCACTACAGTTAGAATAATGAAACAAACTAATCAAAACAATCACTACAGTTAGAATAATGAAACAAACTATATCAAAACAATCACTACAGTTAGAATAATGAAACAAACTATATCAAAACAATCACTACAGTTAGAATAATGAAACAAACTATATCAAAACAATCACTACAGTTAGAATAATGAAACAAACTATATCAAAACAATCACTACAGTTAGAATAATGAAACAAACTATATCAAAACAATCACTACAGTTAGAATAATGAAACAAACTATATCAAAACAATCACTACAGTTAGAATAATGAAACAAACTATATCAAAACAATCACTACAGTTAGAATAATGAAACAAACTATATCAAAACAATCACTACAGTTAGAATAATGAAACAAACTATATCAAAACAATCACTACAGTTAGAATAATGAAACAAACTATATCAAAACAATCACTACAGTTAATGAAACAAACTATATCAAAACAATCACTACAGTTAGAATAATGAAACAAACTATATCAAAACAATCACTACAGTTAGAATAATGAAACAAACTATATCAAAACAATCACTACAGTTACAATAATGAAACAAACTATATCAAAACAATCACTACAGTTAGAATAATGAAACAAACTATATCAAAACAATCACTACAGTTAGAATAATGAAACAAACTATATCAAAACAATCACTACAGTTAGAATAATGAAACAAACTATATCACTACAGTTAAATAATGAAACAATATATCAAAACAATCACAGTTAGAATAATGAAACAAACTATATCAAAACAATCACTACAGTTAGAATAATGAAACAAACTATATCAAAACAATCACTACAGTTAGAATAATGAAACAAACTATATCAAAACAATCACTACAGTTAGAATAATGAAACAAACTATATCAAAACAATCACTACAGTTAAATAATGAAACAAACTATATCAAAACAATCACTACAGTTAGAATAATGAAACAAACTATATCAAAACAATCACTACAGTTAGAATAATGAAACAAACTATATCAAAACAATCACTACAGTTAGAATAATGAAACAAACTATATCAAAACAATCACTACAGTTAGAATAATGAAACAAACTATATCAAAACAATCACTACAGTTAGAATAATGAAACAAACTATATCAAAACAATCACTACAGTTAGAATAATGAAACAAACTATATCAAAACAATCACTACAGTTAGAATAATGAAACAAACTATATCAAAACAATCACTACAGTTAGAATAATGAAACAAACTATATCAAAACAATCACTACAGTTAGAATAATGAAACAAACTATATCAAAACAATCACTACAGTTAGAATAATGAAACAAACTATATCAAAACAATACTATTAGAATAATGAAACAAAACAATCACTACAGTTAGAATAATGAAACAAACTATATCAAAACAATCACTACAGTTAGAATAATGAAACAAACTATATCAAAACAATCACTACAGTTAGAATAATGAAACAAACTATATCAAAACAATCACTACAGTTAGAATAATGAAACAAACTATATCAAAACAATCACTACAGTTAGAATAATGAAACAAACTATATCAAAACAATCACTACAGTTAGAATAATGAAACAAACTATATCAAAACAATCACTACAGTTAGAATAATGAAACAAACTATATAGAATAATGAAACAAAACAATCACTACAGTTAGAATAATGAAACAAACTATATCAAAACAATCACTACAGTTAGAATAATGAAACAAACTATATCAAAACAATCACTACAGTTAGAATAATGAAACAAACTATATCAAAACAATCACTACAGTTAGAATAATGAAACAAACTATATCAAAACAATCACTACAGTTAGAATAATGAAACAAACTATATCAAAACAATCACTACAGTTAGAATAATGAAACAAACTATATCAAAACAATCACTACAGTTAGAATAATGAAACAAACTATATCAAAACAAAACAATCACTACAGTTAGAATAATGAAACAAACTATATCAAAACAATCACTACAGTTAGAATAATGAAACAAACTATATCAAAACAATCACTACAGTTAGAATAATGAAACAAACTATATCAAAACAATCACTACAGTTAAATAATGAAACAAACTATATCAAAACAATCACTACAGTTAGAATAATGAAACAAACTATATCAAAACAATCACTACAGTTAGAATAATGAAACAAACTATATCAAAACAATCACTACAGTTAGAATAATGAAACAAACTATATCAAAACAATCACTACAGTTAGAATAATGAAACAAACTATATCAAAACAATCACTACAGTTAGAATAATGAAACAAACTATATCAAAACAATCACTACAGTTAGAATAATGAAACAAACTATATCAAAACAATCACTACAGTTAGAATAATGAAACAAACTATATCAAAACAATCACTACAGTTAGAATAATGAAACAAACTATATCAAAACAATCACTACAGTTAGAATAATGAAACAAACTATATCAAAACAATCACTACAGTTAGAATAATGAAACAAACTATATCAAAACAATCACTACAGTTAGAATAATGAAACAAACTATATCAAAACAATCACTACAGTTAGAATAATGAAACAAACTATATCAAAACAATCACTACAGTTAGAATAATGAAACAAACTATATCAAAACAATCACTACAGTTAGAATAATGAAACAAACTATATCAAAACAATCACTACAGTTAGAATAATGAAACAAACTATATCAAAACAATCACTACAGTTAGAAACAAACTATATCAAAACAATCACTACAGTTAGAATAATGAAACAAACTATATCAAAACAATCACTACAGTTAGAATAATGAAACAAACTATATCAAAACAATCACTACAGTTAGAATAATGAAACAAACTATATCAAAACAATCACTACAGTTAGAATAATGAAACAAACTATATCAAAACAATCACTACAGTTAGAATAATGAAACAAACTATATCAAAACAATCACTACAGTTAGAATAATGAAACAAACTATATCAAAACAATCACTACAGTTAGAATAATGAAACAAACTATATCAAAACAATCACTACAGTTAGAATAATGAAACAAACTATATCAAAACAATCACTACAGTTAGAATAATGAAACAAACTATATCAAAACAATCACTACAGTTAGAATAATGAAACAAACTATATCAAAACAATCACTACAGTTAGAATAATGAAACAAACTATATCAAAACAATCACTACAGTTAGAATAATGAAACAAACTATATCAAAACAATCACTACAGTTAGAATAATGAAACAAACTATATCAAAACAATCACTACAGTTAGAATAATGAAACAAACTATATCAAAACAATCACTACAGTTAGAATAATGAAACAAACTATATCAAAACAATCACTACAGTTAGAATAATGAAACAAACTATATCAAAACAATCACTACAGTTAGAATAATGAAACAAACTATATCAAAACAATCACTACAGTTAGAATAATGAAACAAACTATATCAAAACAATCACTACAGTTAGAATAATGAAACAAACTATATCAAAACAATCACTACAGTTAGAATAATGAAACAAACTATATCAAAACAATCACTACAGTTAGAATAATGAAACAAACTATATCAAAACAATCACTACAGTTAGAATAATGAAACAAACTATATCAAAACAATCACTACAGTTAGAATAATGAAACAAACTATATCAAAACAATCACTACAGTTACAATAATGAAACAAACTATATCAAAACAATCACTACAGTTAGAATAATGAAACAAACTATATCAAAACAATCACTACAGTTAGAATAATGAAACAAACTATATCAAAACAATCACTACAGTTAGAATAATGAAACAAACTATATCAAAACAATCACTACAGTTAGAATAATGAAACAAACTATATCAAAACAATCACTACAGTTAGAATAATGAAACAAACTATATCAAAACAATCACTACAGTTAGAATAATGAAACAAACTATATCAAAACAATCACTACAGTTACAATAATGAAACAAACTATATCAAAACAATCACTACAGTTAGAATAATGAAACAAACTATATCAAAACAATCACTACAGTTAGAATAATGAAACAAACTATATCAAAACAATCACTACAGTTAGAATAATGAAACAAACTATATCAAAACAATCACTACAGTTAGAATAATGAAACAAACTATATCAAAACAATCACTACAGTTAGAATAATGAAACAAACTATATCAAAACAATCACTACAGTTAGAATAATGAAACAAACTATATCAAAACAATCACTACAGTTAGAATAATGAAACAAACTATATCAAAACAATCACTACAGTTAGAATAATGAAACAAACTATATCAAAACAATCACTACAGTTAGAATAATGAAACAAACTATATCAAAACAATCACTACAGTTAGAATAATGAAACAAACTATATCAAAACAATCACTACAGTTAGAATAATGAAACAAACTATATCAAAACAATCACTACAGTTAGAATAATGAAACAAACTATATCAAAACAATCACTACAGTTAGAATAATGAAACAAACTATATCAAAACAATCACTACAGTTAATAATGAATAATGAAACAAACTATATCAAAACAATCACTACAGTTAGAATAATGAAACAAACTATATCAAAACAATCACTACAGTTAGAATAATGAAACAAACTATATCAAAACAATCACTACAGTTAGAATAATGAAACAAACTATATCAAAACAATCACTACAGTTAGAATAATGAAACAAACTATATCAAAACAATCACTACAGTTAGAATAATGAAACAAACTATATCAAAACAATCACTACAGTTAGAATAATGAAACAAACTATATCAAAACAATCACTACAGTTAGAATAATGAAACAAACTATATCAAAACAATCACTACAGTTAGAATAATGAAACAAACTATATCAAAACAATCACTACAGTTAGAATAATGAAACAAACTATATCAAAACAATCACTACAGTTAGAATAATGAAACAAACTATATCAAAACAATCACTACAGTTAGAATAATGAAACAAACTATATCAAAACAATCACTACAGTTAGAATAATGAAACAAATATCAAAACTACTACAGTTAGAATAATGAAACAAAACAATCACTACAGTTAGAATAATGAAACAAACTATATCAAAACAATCACTACAGTTAGAATAATGAAACAAACTATATCAAAACAATCACTACAGTTAGAATAATGAAACAAACTATATCAAAACAATCACTACAGTTAGAATAATGAAACAAACTATATCAAAACAATCACTACAGTTAGAATAATGAAACAAACTATATCAAAACAATCACTACAGTTAGAATAATGAAACAAACTATATCAAAACAATCACTACAGTTAGAATAATGAAACAAACTATATCAAAACAATCACTACAGTTAGAATAATGAAACAAACTATATCAAAACAATCACTACAGTTAGAATAATGAAACAAACTATATCAAAACAATCACTACAGTTAGAATAATGAAACAAACTATATCAAAACAATCACTACAGTTAGAATAATGAAACAAACTATATCAAAACAATCACTACAGTTAGAATAATGAAACAAACTATATCAAAACAATCACTACAGTTAGAATAATGAAACAAACTATATCAAAACAATCACTACAGTTAGAATAATGAAACAAACTATATCAAAACAATCACTACAGTTAGAATAATGAAACAAACTATATCAAAACAATCACTACAGTTAGAATAATGAAACAAACTATATCAAAACAATCACTACAGTTAGAATAATGAAACAAACTATATCAAAACAATCACTACAGTTAGAATAATGAAACAAACTATATCAAAACAATCACTACAGTTAGAATAATGAAACAAACTATATCAAAACAATCACTACAGTTAGAATAATGAAACAAACTATATCAAAACAATCACTACAGTTAGAATAATGAAACAAACTATATCAAAACAATCACTACAGTTAGAATAATGAAACAAACTATATCAAAACAATCACTACAGTTAGAATAATGAAACAAACTATATCAAAACAATCACTACAGTTAGAATAATGAAACAAACTATATCAAAACAATCACTACAGTTACAATAATGAAACAAACTATATCAAAACAATCACTACAGTTAGAATAATGAAACAAACTATATCAAAACAATCACTACAGTTAGAATAATGAAACAAACTATATCAAAACAATCACTACAGTTAGAATAATGAAACAAACTATATCAAAACAATCACTACAGTTAGAATAATGAAACAAACTATATCAAAACAATCACTACAGTTAGAATAATGAAACAAACTATATCAAAACAATCACTACAGTTAGAATAATGAAACAAACTATATCAAAACAATCACTACAGTTAGAATAATGAAACAAACTATATCAAAACAATCACTACAGTTAGAATAATGAAACAAACTATATCAAAACAATCACTACAGTTAGAATAATGAAACAATACTATATCAAAACAATCACTACAGTTAGAATAATGAAACAAACTATATCAAAACAATCACTACAGTTAGAATAATGAAACAAACTATATCAAAACAATCACTACAGTTAGAATAATGAAACAAACTATATCAAAACAATCACTACAGTTAGAATAATGAAACAAACTATATCAAAACAATCACTACAGTTAGAATAATGAAACAAACTATATCAAAACAATCACTACAGTTAGAATAATGAAACAAACTATATCAAAACAATCACTACAGTTAGAATAATGAATAATCAAAACAATCACTACAGTTAAACAAACTATATCAAAACAATCACTACAGTTAGAATAATGAAACAAACTATATCAAAACAATCACTACAGTTACAATAATGAAACAAACTATATCAAAACAATCACTACAGTTAGAATAATGAAACAAACTATATCAAAACAATCACTACAGTTACAATAATGAAACAAACTATATCAAAACAATCACTACAGTTAGAATAATGAAACAAACTATATCAAAACAATCACTACAGTTAGAATAATGAAACAAACTATATCAAAACAATCACTACAGTTACAATAATGAAACAAACTATATCAAAACAATCACTACAGTTAGAATAATGAAACAAACTATATCAAAACAATCACTACAGTTAGAATAATGAAACAAACTATATCAAAACAATCACTACAGTTAGAATAATGAAACAAACTATATCAAAACAATCACTACAGTTAGAATAATGAAACAAACTATATCAAAACAATCACTACAGTTAGAATAATGAAACAAACTATATCAAAACAATCACTACAGTTAGAATAATGAAACAAACTATATCAAAACAATCACTACAGTTAGAATAATGAAACAAACTATATCAAAACAATCACTACAGTTAGAATAATGAAACAAACTATATCAAAACAATCACTACAGTTAGAATAATGAAACAAACTATATCAAAACAATCACTACAGTTAGAATAATGAAACAAACTATATCAAAACAATCACTACAGTTAGAATAATGAAACAAACTATATCAAAACAATCACTACAGTTAAATAATGAAACAAACTATATCAAAACAATCACTACAGTTAGAATAATGAAACAAACTATATCAAAACAATCACTACAGTTAGAATAATGAAACAAACTATATCAAAACAATCACTACAGTTAGAATAATGAAACAAACTATATCAAAACAATCACTACAGTTAGAATAATGAAACAAACTATATCAAAACAATCACTACAGTTAGAATAATGAAACAAACTATATCAAAACAATCACTACAGTTAGAATAATGAAACAAACTATATCAAAACAATCACTACAGTTAGAATAATGAAACAAACTATATCAAAACAATCACTACAGTTAGAATAATGAAACAAACTATATCAAAACAATCACTACAGTTAGAATAATGAAACAAACTATATCAAAACAATCACTACAGTTAGAATAATGAAACAAACTATATCAAAACAATCACTACAGTTAGAATAATGAAACAAACTATATCAAAACAATCACTACAGTTAGAATAATGAAACAAACTATATCAAAACAATCACTACAGTTAGAATAATGAAACAAACTATATCAAAACAATCACTACAGTTAGAATAATGAAACAAACTATATCAAAACAATCACTACAGTTAGAATAATGAAACAAACTATATCAAAACAATCACTACAGTTAGAATAATGAAACAAACTATATCAAAACAATCACTACAGTTAGAATAATGAAACAAACTATATCAAAACAATCACTACAGTTAGAATAATGAAACAAACTATATCAAAACAATCACTACAGTTAGAATAATGAAACAAACTATATCAAAACAATCACTACAGTTAGAATAATGAAACAAACTATATCAAAACAATCACTACAGTTAGAATAATGAAACAAACTATATCAAAACAATCACTACAGTTAGAATAATGAAACAAACTATATCAAAACAATCACTACAGTTAGAATAATGAAACAAACTATATCAAAACAATCACTACAGTTAGAATAATGAAACAAACTATATCAAAACAATCACTACAGTTAGAATAATGAAACAAACTATATCAAAACAATCACTACAGTTAGAATAATGAAACAAACTATATCAAAACAATCACTACAGTTAGAATAATGAAACAAACTATATCAAAACAATCACTACAGTTAGAATAATGAAACAAACTATATCAAAACAATCACTACAGTTAGAATAATGAAACAAACTATATCAAAACAATCACTACAGTTAGAATAATGAAACAAACTATATCAAAACAATCACTACAGTTAGAATAATGAAACAAACTATATCAAAACAATCACTACAGTTAGAATAATGAAACAAACTATATCAAAACAATCACTACAGTTAGAATAATGAAACAAACTATATCAAAACAATCACTACAGTTAGAATAATGAAACAAACTATATCAAAACAATCACTACAGTTAGAATAATGAAACAAACTATATCAAAACAATCACTACAGTTAGAATAATGAAACAAACTATATCAAAACAATCACTACAGTTAGAATAATGAAACAAACTATATCAAAACAATCACTACAGTTAGAATAATGAAACAAACTATATCAAAACAATCACTACAGTTAGAATAATGAAACAAACTATATCAAAACAATCACTACAGTTAGAATAATGAAACAAACTATATCAAAACAATCACTACAGTTAGAATAATGAAACAAACTATATCAAAACAATCACTACAGTTAGAATAATGAAACACACTATATCAAAACAATCACTACAGTTAAATAATGAAACAAACTATATCAAAACAATCACTACAGTTAGAATAATGAAACAAACTATATCAAAACAATCACTACAGTTAGAATAATGAAACAAACTATATCAAAACAATCACTACAGTTAGAATAATGAAACAAACTATATCAAAACAATCACTACAGTTACAATAATGAAACAAACTATATCAAAACAATCACTACAGTTAGAATAATGAAACAAACTATATCAAAACAATCACTACAGTTAGAATAATGAAACAAACTATATCAAAACAATCACTACAGTTAGAATAATGAAACAAACTATATCAAAACAATCACTACAGTTAGAATAATGAAACAAACTATATCAAAACAATCACTACAGTTAGAATAATGAAACAAACTATATCAAAACAATCACTACAGTTAGAATAATGAAACAAACTATATCAAAACAATCACTACAGTTAGAATAATGTATATCAAAACAATAATGAAACAAACTATATCAAAACAATCACTACAGTTACAATAATGAAACAAACTATATCAAAACAATCACTACAGTTACAATAATGAAACAAACTATATCAAAACAATCACTACAGTTAGAATAATGAAACAAACTATATCAAAACAATCACTACAGTTACAATAATGAAACAAACTATATCAAAACAATCACTACAGTTAGAATAATGAAACAAACTATATCAAAACAATCACTACAGTTAGAATAATGAAACAAACTATATCAAAACAATCACTACAGTTAGAATAATGAAACAAACTATATCAAAACAATCACTACAGTTAGAATAATGAAACAAACTATATCAAAACAATCACTACAGTTAGAATAATGAAACAAACTATATCAAAACAATCACTACAGTTAGAATAATGAAACAAACTATATCAAAACAATCACTACAGTTAGAATAATGAAACAAACTATATCAAAACAATCACTACAGTTAAATAATGAAACAAACTATATCAAAACAATCACTACAGTTAGAATAATGAAACAAACTATATCAAAACAATCACTACAGTTAGAATAATGAAACAAACTATATCAAAACAATCACTACAGTTAGAATAATGAAACAAACTATATCAAAACAATCACTACAGTTAGAATAATGAAACAAACTATATCAAAACAATCACTACAGTTAGAATAATGAAACAAACTATATCAAAACAATCACTACAGTTAGAATAATGAAACAAACTATATCAAAACAATCACTACAGTTAGAATAATGAAACAAACTATATCAAAACAATCACTACAGTTAGAATAATGAAACAAACTATATCAAAACAATCACTACAGTTAGAATAATGAAACAAACTATATCAAAACAATCACTACAGTTAGAATAATGAAACAAACTATATCAAAACAATCACTACAGTTAGAATAATGAAACAAACTATATCAAAACAATCACTACAGTTAGAATAATGAAACAAACTATATCAAAACAATCACTACAGTTAGAATAATGAAACAAACTATATCAAAACAATCACTACAGTTAGAATAATGAAACAAACTATATCAAAACAATCACTACAGTTAGAATAATGAAACAAACTATATCAAAACAATCACTACAGTTAGAATAATGAAACAAACTATATCAAAACAATCACTACAGTTAGAATAATGAAACAAACTATATCAAAACAATCACTACAGTTAGAATAATGAAACAAACTATATCAAAACAATCACTACAGTTAGAATAATGAAACAAACTATATCAAAACAATCACTACAGTTAGAATAATGAAACAAACTATATCAAAACAATCACTACAGTTAGAATAATGAAACAATATATCAAAACAATCACTACAGTTAAATAATGAAACAAACTATATCAAAACAATCACTACAGTTAGAATAATGAAACAAACTATATCAAAACAATCACTACAGTTAGAATAATGAAACAAACTATATCAAAACAATCACTACAGTTAGAATAATGAAACAAACTATATCAAAACAATCACTACAGTTAGAATAATGAAACAAACTATATCAAAACAATCACTACAGTTAGAATAATGAAACAAACTATATCAAAACAATCACTACAGTTAGAATAATGAAACAAACTATATCAAAACAATCACTACAGTTAGAATAATGAAACAAACTATATCAAAACAATCACTACAGTTAGAATAATGAAACAAACTATATCAAAACAATCACTACAGTTAGAATAATGAAACAAACTATATCAAAACAATCACTACAGTTAGAATAATGAAACAAACTATATCAAAACAATCACTACAGTTAGAATAATGAAACAAACTATATCAAAACAATCACTACAGTTAGAATAATGAAACAAACTATATCAAAACAATCACTACAGTTAGAATAATGAAACAAACTATATCAAAACAATCACTACAGTTAGAATAATGAAACAAACTATATCAAAACAATCACTACAGTTACAATAATGAAACAAACTATATCAAAACAATCACTACAGTTACAATAATGAAACAAACTATATCAAAACAATCACTACAGTTAGAATAATGAAACAAACTATATCAAAACAATCACTACAGTTAGAATAATGAAACAAACTATATCAAAACAATCACTACAGTTAGAATAATGAAACAAACTATATCAAAACAATCACTACAGTTACAATAATGAAACAAACTATATCAAAACAATCACTACAGTTAGAATAATGAAACAAACTATATCAAAACAATCACTACAGTTAGAATAATGAAACAAACTATATCAAAACAATCACTACAGTTAGAATAATGAAACAAACTATATCAAAACAATCACTACAGTTAGAATAATGAAACAAACTATATCAAAACAATCACTACAGTTAGAATAATGAAACAAACTATATCAAAACAATCACTACAGTTAAAATAATGAAACAAACTATATCAAAACAATCACTACAGTTAGAATAATGAAACAAACTATATCAAAACAATCACTACAGTTAGAATAATGAAACAAACTATATCAAAACAATCACTACAGTTAGAATAATGAAACAAACTATATCAAAACAATCACTACAGTTACAATAATGAAACAAACTATATCAAAACAATCACTACAGTTACAATAATGAAACAAACTATATCAAAACAATCACTACAGTTAGAATAATGAAACAAACTATATCAAAACAATCACTACAGTTAGAATAATGAAACAAACTATATCAAAACAATCACTACAGTTAGAATAATGAAACAAACTATATCAAAACAATCACTACAGTTAGAATAATGAAACAAACTATATCAAAACAATCACTACAGTTAGAATAATGAAACAAACTATATCAAAACAATCACTACAGTTAGAATAATGAAACAAACTATATCAAAACAATCACTACAGTTAGAATAATGAAACAAACTATATCAAAACAATCACTACAGTTAGAATAATGAAACAAACTATATCAAAACAATCACTACAGTTAGAATAATGAAACAAACTATATCAAAACAATCACTACAGTTAGAATAATGAAACAAACTATATCAAAACAATCACTACAGTTAGAATAATGAAACAAACTATATCAAAACAATCACTACAGTTAGAATAATGAAACAAACTATATCAAAACAATCACTACAGTTCCAATAATGAAACAAACTATATCAAAACAATCACTACAGTTACAATAATGAAACAAACTATATCAAAACAATCAATACAGTTAGAATAAAGAAACAAACTATATCAAAACAATCACTACAGTTAGAATAATGAAACAAACTATATCAAAACAATCACTACAGTTAGAATAATGAAACAAACTATATCAAAACAATCACTACAGTTAGAATAATGAAACAAACTATATCAAAACAATCACTACAGTTAGAATAATGAAACACACTATATCAAAACAATCACTACAGTTACAATAATGAAACAAACTATATCAAAACAATCACTACAGTTAGAATAATGAAACAAACTATATCAAAACAATCACTACAGTTAGAATAATGAAACACACTATATCAAAACAATCACTACAGTTAGAATAATGAAACAAACTATATCAAAACAATCACTACAGTTACAATAATGAAACAAACTATATCAAAACAATCACTACAGTTAGAATAATGAAACAAACTAAATCAAAACAATCACTACAGTTAGAATAATGAAACAAACTATATCAAAACAATCACTACAGTTCCAATAATGAAACAAACTATATCAAAACAATCACTACAGTTAGAATAATGAAACAAACTATATCAAAACAATCACTACAGTTAGAATAATGAAACAAACTATATCAAAACAATCACTACAGTTACAATAATGAAACAAACTATATCAAAACAATCACTACAGTTAGAATAATGAAACAAACTATATCAAAACAATCACTACAGTTACAATAATGAAACAAACTATATCAAAACAATCACTACAGTTAGAATAATGAAACAAACTATATCAAAACAATCACTACAGTTAGAATAATGAAACAAACTATATCAAAACAATCACTACAGTTAGAATAATGAAACACACTATATCAAAACAATCACCACAGTTACAATAATGAAACAAACTATATCAAAACAATCACCACAGTTACAATAATGAAACAAACTATATCAAAATAATCACTACAGTTAGAATAATGAAACAAACTATATCAAAACAATCACTACAGTTAGAATAATGAAACAAACTATATCAAAACAATCACTACAGTTAGAATAATGAAACACACTATATCAAAACAATCACTACAGTTAGAATAATGAAACAAACTATATCAAAACAATCACCACAGTTACAATAATGAAACAAACTATATTAAAACAATCACTACAGTTAGAATAATGAAACAAACTATATCAAAATAATCACTACAGTGAGAATAATGAAACACACTATATCAAAACAATCACTACAGTTAGAATAATAAAACACACTATATCAAAACAATCACTACAGTTAGAATAATGAAACAAACTGTACTAAAACAATCACTACAGTTACAATAATGATACAAATTGTATTAAAACAATCACCACAGTTACAATAATGATACAAATTGTATTAAAACAATCACCACAGTTACAATAATGATACAAATTGTATTAAGTAATCACCAACCTGAAGATGTGTACTACTAGACAGTGAAACTGGAAAAGCAAACTGGGAATGTCCTGGGAGACTGGGATGTTGTACAGGTGATGAATTAGAAAGACTGCTAGTTGGGCTGCCATCTGAACTGTACGGAGATATCTATGTGCAGGTGAAAAGACCATAACAATTTAAGAGTTTAATTTTTCGGACAAATATTAATGTCACTCTTTATTTACAATATGAGAAAGAAAAAAAAAACAATTTTATCTTCCAGAAACACTTATGTAAACAATAATAACATGTGAACACAACACCTTACTATCCGCTGTGCAGTGAGTTAAGATCTAAAGAGATAAGGACTGTACATACAGTCAAAAGTAATTAGGAAACTGTTTTTACAGTTTTATACAGTTCATAGATTGATAACAATCCTACTTTTCTAGATGTTTCCAACCAATTGAAGTGCAAATATTGTTAACAGCAACTACTCTTTGTTACTATAACTTATTGTTGGCAAAAGAAAACCTACATTTGTATAAATCTAACAATGGCATCCTTGTATAAATTCATTCATCACACTGTTGAAAAATCTGATACTTATATCAGCCTTTAAATTTTGCTTCTCTCCTAAATGGTAGTTTTTGACAAACTATAAGTCCACTGAGATTATTTCATGCTAAGTTGAATCTTACCATTCTGGAGGTAACAATTTCAACTAGGTCTATGATGAGATCTCTTTTGGATTACTGGGTATAACATAAGCACCTAGGTCATTAATAAGATCTCTTCTGGATAATTGGGTGTAATATTAAGCACCTAGCTCATTCATGAGATCTATTTTAAATTATTAGGTGTCACATAAAACACTTAGGTCACTGATGAGATCTCTTTTGGATTATTGGATACAACATAAAACACCTCGGTTGTTGACAAGATCCCTTCTGAACAATTGGGTATCATGTAAAGAACATATTCTAAGTTACTTAGCATCACTTTAGAGGAGTTTGGACTTTCTATCTTGACCATTTCTATTATCAACACTACACTTACAGTACAGTTCACTTTTGCAGAATCAATCAATCACAGTGCCCTTCCAAGTTACAAGGATGATTGATTATCCATTGTTATCGGTTCCTTCCTCTCAGTAACATTCCTAATCCAAGCTGGTTATCCCTAATTCACTTTATAATATCAACAAGCCAAGTGGGTCTCTCATTGAATCTCATTATTTTTCCTTCTTTAACCATCAGATTTTCTTCCAGTCGAAGTGGAGTGTCTCCCACTTCTTGTGTGTATACAAAAGTTGTATCTGTCTTTATACATTCCAATACTTCTTCCTAAGTTTTCCACCCAGTAAAGTAAGACTGGCCATACATAACATTTTAGCAGTCTAATTTGACAGTTCTCCTAATGGACAAAGATTTGCTTTCTTTGTTTGTTTTTTCAATTTTGCTGAAAGCTACACAAGGGCTCTCTGCTCTAGCCATCCCTAATTTAGCAATGTAAGACTAGAGGGAAGGCAGCTAGTCATCACCACCTCTTTGGCCACTCTTTTTACCAATGAAGAGTGGTGTGTGAGTTTGTGTGTTTTCTTATAGCAAAACAACATCAGACTATCTACTGAACCCACTGAAGGAAATAGAATCCCTGATTTTAGAATTAGAAATCTGTACACTTACCGCTGTACTAGTGGGGAGTGCACAGAGTGATACTGACCATCACATTATAATGTCCCCACAGCTAAAAGAGCAAGCATGTTTGGTATGACAGGGACTCAAACCAGCAACCCTCGGATTATGAGTCAAGCACTCTAACCACCTGGCCATGCCAGGCCTGGACAATGAAGAAGAAATCCCATCTTAATTTCACACTCATTTAGTTCAGTATTTCCATAATTATTACCAATACTACACACACACACACACACACACACACACACATCAGTACTGTCAGCCAAGAAATTTTAAATTTCAATATAATTTCATACTGTTACTAATAATAATCAGTGATGTCGAGAAACCCACTTGTTGAGAAATTTATATCCAAAAACGGCTCATTTGGGTTGAGAAAATATTTTACATAGAAGAGCGAACAACGTTTCGACCTTCTTCGGTCATCGTCAGGTTCACAAAAAAAAAAAAATTTCATACTATTACTAATAATTTTGCTTATTACATAGTAAGATAATAAAACAAGTTAGAAAGTGCATGAATGATGGATGCTACATCACTAATGAGCCAATCTTGGAATTTACAAAATATTGTACTGTTTTCTCCTCTCTCCAAGATATCCCTGAAAGCATGTTATGGAAATGTCAAATTCAGTTGAGTATTCATTTATACCACCAAGTTCTTGAGAAAGAAATGCTCCATCTTTAGGACAAACTTAAGAGACAAAACTACTGAATAGCGCAGGTCTAAGTGGTGCTGACCATTACAGGAACAGCCACGACCACTGCTCTGAATCACAATTCACAAAAACATAAATGTTGGGTACCACATATAGTCTTGTACTGAAAATCCTAGAAAACGGGCAAAATATTGATATCCATATAACACCAAAGAGCTCAAAGAAACCTTGAGGCTAATTCTACGTATTTTAAACCACATTTTATTAGGACACTAAGGTAGCAATGACACTACAAATGCTATAACAGAATTTTCATTCTCTCAGTGTTTCAACCACAAGATTTCTTCATTTGTTGATGTGAATAATACCCGTATTTCATTAGTTTCACACATGTATATTGTTGCATTTTGTCACCCACGATACTCTTTACCCAACGATCGTAGGCATAACCTCAAAACATGGTTATATGATTAATGTATCTTTTTACAACAAATGATTCCATTCCAGCTAAACTACATGATTTTGATACAGATATGAAAAGATTATGAGCTTTACAATCTAACTTTTATAACTGGGTATTTTTAATCCTTAATCAGGTTTCAGTTTTACAATTTAAATAGCCTTTTTTTTAAACCTCATATAACAGAAATGAATCTGTAATCCAAAGAATCATATTAATCAATGTTACTTAGAATAATTGTATAGTAATATTATTAATTGATAATTAAGCAAGGTGTACACACTTCGAACAACTTACCCTATCACTCTGCTTTCTCTTCTTCTTTGGTAGATTTTCTGTGGGACTGTGATCTATCGCCCAATACGAGCCCTAAGTACAGCATTGAGAAAAAGTCTTGTAGTACACTGGAAGTTATATCTCCAAATTTATAAGCTGCACAAAATATTACTTTCTAAAGACACAAATGAGATGTATCATAAAATGAAAGCAAATACTTTTTTACTGGGAAAATAATTTCTTACAGCTTATGGAGATGTTAAAAAAAAATCTGTCCACAAGCATATCCAGAAGCATCATTAAAGGAAAGACTGACTGACTCATTCATAAATAAAAACACACATCATGATCAGTAAGCCTTTCATTAAGCAGGAGCCTACCCGCTGGGGTAGTGTAGGAGTTATCAGCCCTCCATTTGAGAGCTGTACCCCCTCACCACCACCCCTACCAACATACATTATGTTAAGACTTTAAACTTCTCTACAATGGAACTCCCACTGACAGGAAACTGTTAACTTTCCCAAATAAAAACTCCTACAAACATCACCTCATTAACAGATGGCCACATACTCTGGGCTGCTTACACAAATATTTATGTCCTGCATCATTCACTTTATCTAACCAATCACCATCTCAGTGACCGATAGCAATACGTGGTTCTCTGAGCAAGTTGATTTGGATGTCGTTCTATGTACTGGGTACTCTTTACAGGTTATATTTATTAGATTTCTATCCACAGACATTGGCACATGGGGCCCGAGTCCTGCATCTTTCAAGTCCTTAACAATGCCTCTGCTTCTACCAAAGAGTTTTGTGAAAATATGAAAGTTTTTGTTTTTAAAGCTAATTAAAGTCTCTCAAAGTAATTAACAAAAGTATAGAAATTTACATAGTAGTCAAAATGAATAAAATAAATACCATTTCATCTACAAAACTGCCTCTTTTATGATACAGTGATTTCTAATCCAGCAGTTATCATGTATAATATTGTTATGGAAAATAACAACACACTTTCTCTCCTAATATCAGAAAGTAACATAAAAATTCTTTATGGATATACAGCAGTAAAAATTCCATCTTATTCAGAGTAAAGCATAATGAAAATGGTCTGTTTCTCTGAATGACGACACAAAATGCGATCTTTTCTCAAACAGCCTTTTACAGAAAAATAAATGTCTTAACTAGATGTCAGACTGTAAACAAATAATAGAAATAAGAATACTATTTAGGTTTGAAAATATAGAGGTCAGGTTTTTACATACACGAAATAAAAAGATGGCCATATTAGCTCACCTTCCCTGGGTCATCCTTTGAACGAGGGACCTTACAGAAACACTTGTTTAGCGACAGATTGTGCCTGATGGAATTCTACAAGGAGAAATAATTAAACAAATATTGTTAATTATATTAACCTCAAAATGGGATTAAAGTTAGAAATTAACTTTCAGAAACTGACTTGGAACTTTTCTTATACCAAAACAATTTCTGTAAGAACTAATTGTTTTGTAGAGAAAAAACAAAAACTTACAACATTAGCAAGTACAAATATTACATAGTCCTATAGTTACCAATAAAAACACACATTAAAAAGGTTGACAGTGTACACTAAATCAAACTTGAGGTTAACTAGGAATGGCTTAGATACTGAAGTTTAGCAAAAGGAAATGGCAAACATGTCTCTGGCTGAAGCATAAATTTCAACAGTTCTGGTCTTTACTTAAACACATGGAAATCAGAAAGAAAGAAAAGAACACCAGCACAAAATCATAAACTTCTCAGCAAATTTATGTTCTGAACCAAACAATGAATATGTGACGCATACTGGAACTGAAGCAGACACTAAAGATGGAGTCTGAACCTTTCAATTATATAGTGTAGCACTAATAATATTCCACTTAAAAACAGCAATGTTCCAGAGTTCAAATCACCCTTATGCATTAAGTAAATAACCACTAACTTGTTTACATATTTATGTCTCCTGTACAGTGGTATCATTTTCTCTGAACTTAAAACAACTAAACAATTCTAAGCATATCTTTGTCATACTCCATTTCCAAATTAAAAACTAACATAGTTTTATGTCTATCCTCTTGTGTGTTATTTATTCTAACAAGGGCTTAATATTGTACGTTTACAACCGCTTTCAAACTCACGATGAAACTCAATTTCTCTCCCGAGTCCTCAGAGTCACTCTCCCAACATTTTTAATAAAGAAGTTATTTTTCTGCCGGAAAAAAAAAAACAACAACAAACGTTTCCATTTCTCACTCACTTTTTCTTGTAGTAGTGTAAACACCGCAGAATGTATTGGTTAATAATCTATACATTCTTACTTCACTTATCGACCACCTGGGGAGGGACTAGTTAATTACAAAATACTTCTGAATCTGAAATATTCCGCTCGTTCCTTTCGGCGATAACCCCCCCACACCACGTTTGTGGAATTGCCTTTACTAATCTCTGACAGTGGTCAGTTTCCTCAATTTATTTGCGGTATTAAAAATCTCAATCACATTGTCCCAAGCTTATATTAAAAAACAACGTAAACGAAACATAAGATTGTCCAAGCAGGCATGTTTACACTTACTTCGGTGATATAGGTGTCAACGGCTTATGAAGAATCCATTGATCTTCCCGAGAAACACGCAAGCACGTGCAGCACCGAGAAATATTCGTCAATTTCAAAGAAGGCACAAACGTGTACGTGCAAACACACACACATATTTAAACAGTATACGAAACACGCAGAATAACGTGAAACGGCACATAGCTGGGAATGAGGTATACCATTATGGTTGCACGTGTGCTTTTCTCAGCAGATCTACAAAATACTGACACATTTAATCGCAAGCTCGATTTTAAAATTGACAAACAACAGGATAATGTACGACTGAAGCAGAATATTTTACTACCATTTTTTGTTTAACTAAATATTTCTAACATCTTGTGATGTTTCACAACTTTTCTGGATATAGTGTTAAACTGACATTGTCCAACAGGTGTTTAAAGCACGTGGCTAGACTTTAACGTGACGCTCCTTCTGCAGGAAAAGATACCTGAACTTATTTCTTTGCGCTTTATGTATTTTCCCCCCTTTATAATCGGCTTCCCATTTCTCATACTGGTATCGTCTTAAATTAGACTGAACTTCACAGTCAAACCCGCAACAGGCTTCAATGAACGTAAGTTAGGAGAAATTACTACTGATATATGTAATTTTTCTCGTACTACAAATGTATCCCCTAAAGACGACAACTGACCACCATATACGTGTCATATTATTCCCTTATCTTCAGCAGCACTATTTCTAATCACTCGCTGACTCAAATCCAAACGAGTTCATCGTTTCTTTCAGCTATCGGAGATATCCTCACTGGCCTGTGCAACAGACTACACCACAATCCTTACAGGTTAGGTATAACACTCATCGTGACATGACTAACACAGTTACACATCTTCATGTGTGTTATAGACCCACGTGCAATTTTTCACACAGCTGTAAACTGTACACAAAATTAATACCCACAGTTTTGTTGCACGTGTGTGTCCTTATTTACTCCTTCAGGTCCCTACTGACCTTAAAGTAAAACACGTTAACCCTACAACCACACGTGTGTAATTAAAATCACCCATCTCTGCCTCAGTTTCTGACCAACAGAGATTTATACTATTCCAATAGTTTCTTGAGGTCACAAATATGAACTCGCATGTTAAGATTTTAATACTCTTAAAATAACCTCTACAATTAAAGGTCTGAAAATCTTTTTTTTCCTATAGGAGTTTACACAAACGTAGTTTTAACTGAAATCGATCATACAGTCACACACACTTCACTTCTTGTCGTTTGGTGTTTGATTCCACGTGTTATCAACGCTATTTAAACATCGAACATCACGTGGCAATCTTATGAACTTGGTAAAATCAAGGCCGCCAGATGACAGCACTAATCCACACGTTCTGAAATTAAAGTGCAGCGTATTTCGTAAGCTCTACAGGTGAGCGACTTGCCTCAACTACCGCAACTGAATCAAAATTATTTACCCTTACAATGGGTTACCCCGCTGTACTCACCACAATCACACTCTAACCCTGAATTTTAACACACAAGGTTCCATACTTTTCAACTACTTACGCAACGATGATTTTTCAAGTTCCTCGGCATTTGGGGACTTTGTAATTTTTTATGGGGCACAATTTGCCCCTGTGGTACAGCTCTGGATTTCGGACCTGGAAAGTCGGGCTCGATTCCACGCTTTATTATAAAATATTTAACCGCGTTAAGAAAATGGTGGGTGGTAGGGCTAGTGGCGCAAAAAATAGGGACAACGTACTGTTTATATCAACGTATTGTTTACACCATATTTTCAACGCGTTTCGTTGCCTTGTACATAAATCGTCTCTTCCCCCCTCGTTCATTCATCATCAGTATTTAGGTGTTGTGTGTGATCTGTTGCACTTTTGACTATTTCTTCCCCATTGTGTGTGTGTTTTTCGTATAGCAAAGCCACAAAGGGCTATCTGCTCAGCCCACCGAGGGGAATCGAACCCCTGATTTTAGCGTTGTAAATCCGGAGACATACCGCTGTACTAGCGGGGGACTCTTCCCCCATTGAGGTTTGTTGTACTTTCATTTCTTGTTAATCTTGTCCTTTTCAGGATTTTGTCCAAGAACGTTATCGTATGCTAGGTGTAGGTGAAGCTCTTTCGTTTTTAGTTGGGTTCAGATATTCTATTAATTAATTACGTGATATTTGGACTCAAAATATAAGATGCGTGATGTGACAGGTATAAAGTGTCGTCCAATTATATCTCTTTAAAAGTGTAAAACAGTCTGTGGCGTGTTGGGGATTCTGTATCGTTGAATGAATTCTAAGAACGTATTTTGAATTGCCTCAAAGATGGAATTTATTTCGGTTATACGTAAGTTGGCTTTTTGTGATTTGATTGTTATTTTGTTGTACATTTGAACTGTTAGATTGTTCCTGGATTTCCTTTGCTGGTATTAAATCTTCTTGATATACTGATTCTGAGCGTGCTGTTTCTGTGTAATTGTATGTTGCAGTCTGTACGGTGGTGTTTTTCCCTTTGTTTTGAATTGTGTGCCTGTGTAAGCTTGCTTTGACTAACTGTATACTTCAGTTTTGATGTCTTTGTATTTAAAATATCCTTTATAATAACCTGTATGTTGCTGTTGGTAATTACTTTATTACAAATATACAATGTTTCTTTCATTACCCAATAAATTCGTCCCCAAACTTCATTTTCTCAAAAGTGAGATCCCAGTCATCAACATGGCGTACGTTGCTGTTCGAAACATTGGTAATATTTGCATTTGAAAATTGTTGAATTTTTTATTAAAAACGTACTCAAAGTGACATCAAAATGACTCACTTGGAGAAACAAATGAACCTGTACAACATATTGATGATTTTGATTGTGATATAACTAGCAAAAAAAAATAAGAGTACTGCCTAAAAGGTAAACCCATCATCAGATAATGATGATGTCCCTACGACCTCCATAGCAACCAATCACAATTATGATAAGCAAATGTGGGTGTCATTTTCGTTACTAAGGGATGCCTTTTTTTTTTTCGTAAAATTACTTTTAAAGCCTTCACCCGTGGTGGCGCTTAAGTTATAGAGTCTGTAAATACAATATGCAATCAAAGAAACCGATAAATGTGTATGGTTATAATTCACTTCTATTGTAACAAAATGTCAAGTTCAGCAATAACGAACACTTTGTTAAAGGTTTATATAAAGTTAATCGAAAAGAATAATTGATTTACATCAGTTTATCCATCTTCTTCTTGTTGTTGTTTTGAATTAAGCACAAAGCTACACAATGGGCAATCTGTGCTCTACCCACCACGGGTATCGAAACCCGGTTTTTAGTGTTGTAAGTCCGCAGACATACCACTGAGCCACTGGAGGGCCCATCTTGTTGAAACTTAATAATTCGCAATAAGAAAGAAATATTGATAAGTCTTCATGCTCTGACATATCATGTGGCATGCCTTTCTGTTGTTCTTGTTTAGGATGGGATAAGATGTAAAAATCTGATGAGAAAATAGCATCCAGTAACTGTTAAAAGAAAACTGAATTTACAGCGTGGAAATCAGACCTAGAATCAACTACACGTTTCCGTCTTATTGTTGGATGTTATACAAAGAAAACACTTTTATAGTGGATCTTCAATACTGGAAACGATACGTTATGAATCACTGTAAGGTCACAGTAATCGCACATGAGATATTACATTTAAAATTAACGTAACCTGATAAAATTATTTATAAATTGAGCAGAATCAGTGTGAATATTTAATTTGGAAATAACATCATACAGGTAACAAAAATAAAAATATTTCCGCTCACTATTCGAGATCTGGTTAAGTGTACAAAGTCAGATCCACTCACTGGCTACCAGTGTTTCCTCTCTAAGCTGCGCAGCCGCACAACAATCAATCAATACTCGGTAAAGGAGAGGAGTCTCAACCCGTTGACGGCCTTAATGACTCTAGCAGTCGATAAACCTAAAGTCCAAATAACCAACTGATGAAACATCGAAAGTGACCTAATGAACCAATAGGACTGTCTAAAAATACCTCCCCCTCACACACACACACAAACAAACAAACAAAACAACTGGTAGCGCACATCACGCATTGTCTTGATATTGGTGCACATGAAAAAATGTATTCTGCACGTGGATTAAAAAAATAAAGGGAACATTGCTGGCTACCTCAAAAATAAAGAGACGATACTTTGTTATAAAGCAGAGAGTTACACAACAGACCGCGGGTATCGAAACTGAATTTTAGTATTAGAAGGCGCAAAGAGATGAAATCTTAAAGGTACCATCTTGAACACATCTTCATGACGGGTTGACAATTAAAGAAACCAACAGAGCGTATGAATAATATTTTTCTTTTCTTTATGCAATGGATTCTTTATGTACTGATCAGAATTCTGATCGCGGTTGGATGTGTTTGTTTAAAATTTAATCGCAAGTTCGTGTGGTGAAAAATTGTACATGTGGTATCCAGGTGACAGAAATAATATTTTTATTTGCATGCATTCAACTAAATTATACTATATGAAGTTAAAGGAGTCGGTCCACAGTATTAGACAATAGCCTTCTGGCCTGGCATGGTCTGGTTGTCACGATGCTCGACTAGCAATGTGTGGGTCGTGGATTTGAATCCAGTCACTCAAAATGTTCGCTCTTTCAGCTGTGTGGGGCATTATAATGTGATGGCAGAGTAGACCTATAGTTAGTATAGTGTGGTGTTCACTAACTGTCTTCTCTCTGGATGGTGTTCATTCTGTTTCTTTTTTTACTTCGAGATTATGAACGGTTAGCAAAGGTAATTCTTAAATAGCTACGTGTTAAATTCAACAATCAAAATCAAACAATAACATCTGTACTTAAGATAAAAGTGTCTGTATCACACTTTCTACAATGATAATGTTGGAACAGAAAAAAGGAATCTCCGATATTTGTCTGTATTGTTCTGAAGACGCAAGGGGGTCTTTTTCAATTCGCCACAAAAATTCTAAAGTTATGAATAATTCACCATAAAATTATCCTAAATGAAGTAAAGGAGTGCGTAACTTTATACTCCAGAAATTGCATTAATTAACTCAAGTGCAATAGAAAATTTTCGGCAAGTTCAATTGAATTTTAAAAGTGGATACGAAGTGAACAAGAATTTGAAATAAAATTCTTCTTGTGAGAAAGGTTGGCAGAAGTTCAAACAAGAAAGAAAACTGTTCCAAGAAGGCCTCACAAGAAATATTAATGTCAAGTCACTTTCTTACCTCCGTAATTCTGAACTGAGCAACATATCTTCACCATGGCTCTTTCGGCAAGCACTTATTACCATATAAACCAGAGTCAATGGTTGAAAGTTCAAATCGTCATTTCTCGCTGGCGGGTCCCTCTGGGATCCTTGACATCCGATATGTTCAAATCCTCACTGAATGAACAACTTCAGTTCATGAATTCAGACACACGTTTTGCCGGATTGAAATATTTCTTAAAATATTTCTGGAAGTTAGTTGTGAAGGATGCTTTATTCATAATGCGGTTGAAATGATTTTCTTTACCCTCGCTTGTCCACCAATAATGAGTGGACCAATCTTCTGATATTTAGAGCAGCGCCTGGGTGACGTTAACCAAGGTACGACTTATAGTAAACATAGTCATTAAATAAGACCGATATAACAGACACTACTGCAAACATCTTCATCACTGCACTGGTTTTAGTTTCTCCTTTTGTTTTGAATTTTGTACAAAGCTACACGAGGGTTACCTGCGCTAGCCGCCCTTGGTTTAGCAGTGAAGAACTAGAGGGAAGGCAGATAGTCATCAACCCTCACCGCCAATCCATGGGCTATTCTTTTACGAACGAATAGTGGGATTAACCGTCACTTATAAAGTTTAGTTTCTCTGATCATACCTTCGATATAACACATCAAGAAGAAAAACAATAACTTTCTTTAGAGGGCGACTTTGTTGTTGTTTTTTTTTTAAGATTTATTCAAATGCAAAAAAAAAAAGCTATCATATCAATCGGGCACGAAAAATAATCTTGAACAGGGCAAACAGAAGGACTCGTTTTGTTTGGTTGTTAAACACAACGGGATATACATATATGTAATCTTGAACAGGGCAAACAGAAGGACTCGTTTTGTTTGGTTGTTAAACACAACAGGATATACATATATGTAATCTTGAACAGGGCAAACAGAAGGACTCGTTTTGTTTGGTTGTTAAACACAACGGATATACATATATGTAATCTTGAACAGGGCAAACAGAAGGACTCGTTTTGTTTGGTTGTTAAACACAACGGGATATACATATATGTAATCTTGAACAGGGCAAACAGAAGGACTCGTTTTGTTTGGTTGTTAAACACAACGGGATATACATATATGTAATCTTGAACAGGGCATACAGAAGGACTCGTTTTGTTTGGTTGTTAAACAAAACGGGATATACATATATGTAATCTTGAACAGGGCAAACAGAAGGACTCGTTTTGTTTGGTTGTTAAACACAACGGGATATACATATATGTAATCTTGAACAGGGCAAACAGAAGGACTCGTTTTGTTTGGTTGTTAAACACAACGGGATATACATATATGTAATCTTGAACAGGGCAAACAGAAGGACTCGTTTTGTTTGGTTGTTAAACACAACGGGATATACATATATGTAATCTTGAACAGGACATACAGAAGGACTCGTTTTGTTTGGTTGTTAAACACAACGGGATAGACATATATGTAATCTTGAACAGGGCAAACAGAAGGACTCGTTTTGTTTGGTTGTTAAACACAACGGGATATACATATATGTAATCTTGAACAGGGCATACAGAAGGACTCGTTTTGTTTGGTTGTTAAACACAACGGGATATACATATATGTAATCTTGAACAGGGCATACAGAAGGACTCGTTTTGTTTGGTTGTTAAACACAACGGGATATACATATATGTAATCTTGAACAGGGCATACAGAAGGACTCGTTTTGTTTGGTTGTTAAACACAACGGGATATACATATATGTAATCTTGAACAGGGCATACAGAAGGACTCGTTTTGTTTGGTTGTTAAACAAAACGGGATATACCTATATGTAATCTTGAACAGGGTAAACAGAAGGACTCGTTTTGTTTGGTTGTTAAACAAAACGGGATATACATATATGTAATCTTGAACAGAGCATACAGAAGGACTCGTTTTGTTTAGTTGTTAAAAACAACGGGATATACATATATGTAATCTTGAACAGGGCATACAGAAGGACACGTTTTGTTTGGTTGTTAAACACAACGGGATATACATATATGTAATCTTGAACAGGGCATACAGAAGGACTCGTTTTGTTTGGTTGTTAAACACAACGGGATATACATATATGTAATCTTGAACAGGGCATACAGAAGGACTCGTTTTGTTTGGTTGTTAAACACAACGGGATATACATATATGTAATCTTGAACAGGGCATACAGAAGGACTCGTTTTGTTTGGTTGTTAAACACAACGGGATATACATATATGTAATCTTGAACAGGGCATACAGAAGGACTCGTTTTGTTTGGTTGTTAAACACAACGGGATAGACATATATGTAATCTTGAACAGGGCAAACAGAAGGACTCGTTTTGTTTGGTTGTTAAACACAACGGGATAGACATATATGTAATCTTGAACAGAGCATACAGAAAGACTCGTTTTGTTTGGTTGTTAAACAAAACGGGATATACATATATGTAATCTTGAACAGGGCATACAGAAGGACACGTTTTGTTTGGTTGTTAAACACAACGGGATATACATATATGTAATCTTGAACAGGGCATACAGAAGGACTCGTTTTGTTTGGTTGTTAAACACAACGGGATATACATATATGTAATCTTGAACAGGGCATACAGAAGGACTCGTTTTGTTTGGTTGTTAAACACAACGGGATATACATATATGTAATCTTGAACAGGGCATACAGAAAGACTCGTTTTGTTTGGTTGTTAAACAAAACGGGATATACATATATGTAATCTTGAACAGGGCATACAGAAGGACACGTTTTGTTTGGTTGTTAAACACAACGGGATATACGTATATGTAATCTTGAACAGAGCATACAGAAGGACTCGTTTTGTTTGGTTGTTAAACACAACGGGATATACATATATGTAATCTTGAACAGGGCATACAGAAGGACACGTTTTGTTTGGTTGTTAAACACAACGGATATACATATATGTAATCTTGAACAGGGCATACAGAAGGACACGTTTTGTTTGGTTGTTAAACACAACGGATATACATATATGTAATCTTGAACAGGGCATACAGAAGGACACGTTTTGTTTGGTTGTTAAACAAAACGGGATATACGTATATGTAATCTTGAACAGGGCATACAGAAGGACTCGTTTTGTTTGGTTGTTAAAAACAACGGGATATACGTATATGTAATCTTGAACAGGGCATACAGAAGGACTCGTTTTGTTTGGTTGTTAAACACAACGGGATATACATATATGCTGGACAGCCTGCAGACTTACACCTCAGCCACAGAGAACAACTCACTTCAGCATAAAAATAAATATTATGTATATATTAGTACGCACTTTTAAACCTTGCTTTACTTTCAAGGCCTGGTAACCCTTGGCACCACTATTTCATAAGTTACAAGGTTAGCCTGGCCTCGTGGTTAATGCTTAAAAGTTGGCAGCTTACAAGATTAAGACTTGCCCAAACACGCTGTTCTATCTTTAAGCAAAACATTTTATTCAAACGTATCATGGATACCAGCTGGCATCATAGGAGGACTGATTGTTTATTTGTTGGATTTTCGCGCAAAGCTACACGAGGTCTATCTGTGCCAGCCATCTTCAGTTTTGGCTTGAAAGACAAGAGAGAAAGCAGCTAATCAGCACCACCCACGATTCCGCACTACGGAGTGCGATCTCTTCATCGGAGGTAACGGAACACGGACCTAGAATCTACAATCTGACACTATTACCTAGTGGCAATACGCTCCGACCCTCATCCAGGAGGAAAGTGTCACCACCTTCATCAACTAGTGACGCTAAAAACTGGAGTTAAACAACGACCTCATGCGCCTCTCGAAGTGCAAAAAGGATTAATTTACTTATTTCAAAGAGTTGAAGTTTTACCACAAACTTAATTTTAAGAATTGTAAATAAAATAAAATATATGTATTGTTTTGATATTCACTCTTCTATTGGTTTATTTTAAAAAGATATGAAAAACAGTTTTCAATATCGTCTATTATATGGTTTGGTTTGTTTTAAATTTCGCGCAAAGCTACTCAAGGGCTATCTGCGCTAGCCATCTCTAATTTAGCAGTATAAGACTCTTGAGCTATTCTTTTACCAACGAATAATAGGATTGACCGTCACATTATAACACCCCCACGGCTGAAAGTGCGAGCATGTTTGGTGCGACGGGGATTCGAACCTACGACCCTCGAAACGCCTTAACCCACCTAGCCTTGCCGAGCCAGTCTATTATATAGGCGAAAATTTACATTTCAGCACCACAGCCACTTTCGAATTTCATAAAAAAAAAATACAACACCGCGCCATCACGTGGATTGTTGCATAATCATGTCACAGAGCTTTCTACCAAACACAGAAATAATCGATCAAAGTCAATGAACGTCAAAGCGTTGAATTTCTTCACAAAATGTTTAACGACGATAATATAGTCATTTTATAGAATTGTATCTTAAGCCTTGGAACCAATGTTGACTCCAATACATCGATACATTTTGATTAATTGCCGATCTATAAAGAGTAAGAAATTTTCACATAACGTATTTCCTTCCAATGATCACATCTTTCACCCACCCACCCACCCCTCTCCGTGTCATTCTTGTTCAATTTTCAAATGATGGGCCATAGAAAAGTGCAGCTACTCAATAGTACCCACCACCAACTCGTAGGCTACTCTAATAGAACAAAACAATGGGATTTGACCATCATTTATAACGCATTCGTGGTCCCAATTTTTTTCTTGGAAGAGGGTAACGGAGGTAGAACCTTGGACCTACAGTCTCGCACGATGTCCATCGGATCACACTTGCACCCCCTCCCAGTCTTATCACTAACTAAATAACATGTAAGGACATAACAAATTTATGGTCGAAAACGGGTATTTCGGAATCAAATGTATTGTCAACTATACAATTTCCCCGAAAATCGGTGGCTATCAAGAGCTGACGTTTTAATTCACTCATACAATATCTTATTCACATACGTAACAGTTATTAAAAAACATGAGGATATGCAGTTTTGTTTTACTTAATACAAAGTGTTACATTAAAATATCTTGCATGTCTTTCTCGTGTCCACTTTAGTTACTGGTCATCCTTCTCGTGTCCACTTTAGTTACTGGTCATCCTTCTCTCTCCACTTTAGTTATTGGTCATCCTTCTCCCTCCACTTTAGTTACTGGTCATCCTTCTCCCTCCACTTTAGCTACTGGTCATCCTTCTCCCTCCACTTTAGCTACTGGTCATCCTTCTCCCTCCACTTTAGTTACTGGTCATCCTTCTCTCTCCACTTTAGTTACTGGTCATCCTTCTCGTGTCCACTTTAGTTACTGGTCATCCTTCTCGTGTCCACTTTAGTTACTGGTCATCCTTCTCCCTCCACTTTAATTACTGGTCATCCTTCTCCCTCCACTTTAATTACTGATCATCCTTCTCCTTCCACTTTAGTTACTGGTCATCCTTCTCTTTCCACTTTAATTACTGGTCATCCTTCTCGTGTCCACTTTAGTTACTGGTCATCCTTCTCTCTCCAATTTAGTTACTGGTCATCCTTCTCGTGTCCACTTTAGTTATTGGTCATCCTTCTCCCTCCACTTTAATTACTGGTCATCCTTCTCCCTCCACTTTAATTACTGGTCATCCTTCTCCCTCCACTTTAATTACTGATCATCTTCTCTCTCCACTTTAGTTACTGGTCATCCTTCTCTCTCAATTTAGTTACTAGTCATCCTTCTCGTGTCCACTTTTCTTTAAAATGTTCTCGAAAAAAAAAAGATCTTCCATCAAATCTCCTCCCATATGTCAAAAGATGTTACTTTACAGGAGTTTGCTTTTTGTTTACAGCGAAAAACGTTCGTCCTTCCTGTCAAGGACACCCGTGACTTCGTTAACACTTTGGAGTTTTCCTAAGAACAAAGGACAGCTTGACAATGATGAAATATCATTTTATAATATCTGAAAAAAATGAATGACATGTTCTTTGGATATACTGTGAAAAAAAATTAAAGTGAGCCCAAAAATAGGAATGGAAATAATGGGTAGACTTGGCGTAGCCTGGAGATTAGGCACTAGACTCGTAATCTGCAGGTTACAATCTCGTCATCAAACATGCTTGCCCCTTTTATTCGTGAGGTCGTCATGATGATATAATCAATCCCACTATTCGTTGTTAGATAGCAGTCCACGGGTTGGCGGTGAGTGGTGTTGACAAGCTGCCTTTCCTCTAGTCTATTATTTCTACATTAGAGACGACTAGCGCAGGTAGCCCTCAAGTAATTTTCGCAAAATTCAGCAAACAAGAAATAACGGATGTACTACTACACATCTATGTTAAACAGTGGGTCAGCCAATATAAAAAACAAAGAACAAACAAAATAAACAGAAAGAAAAGGAAAAAAAACACACAAAAGGCGTCGCTGAGTGGTTAAACGATTTGGGACTCAGGCTATGATTTCTCAAGACACTAACAGCGGATTTAGGGCACATTCAAAACTGATCGGGGCCGGGCGACTTGTGCCAGTACCTTGCGACGCCCTGTAAAAAGTTAAAATTTCATTATAGAGTCACCTAGGCATCAAAGAGTAAAAAAAAAAAAAATGCTTTCAAGCGTAGAGAGAACCATAACCTCAAAAACGTTTCACTTTAAATGATAATGTAAGCCCAACAAGAAATTTGTTACGTATCTCTTATTTCTTCCCCACATGCTTGACGAATTGCTGCTATTGTTCTAATGGTTAGTACCTGAATAAAATTACATGTGAATTACATGTAAAGTACGTTCACTTTGAACTTTAGTTGTGGTTTTACTTTGTACGTTAGGCCTAACAGCTAAGTTTCCCACTTAAAGGGTTTGGTTTGTTTTGAATTTCGCGCAAAGCTACGCAAGAGCTAGCTGCATTAGCCGTCCCTAATTTAGCAGTGTAAGACTACACAGTAGGCAGCTAGTCACCAACACCAGCCGCCAACTCTTGGGCTACTCTTTTTAGCATCAAATAGTGGGATTGGCCGTTACGTTATAACGCCCTCGAGGCTGAAAGAGCAAGCATATTCGGTGTGATGGGGAATAGAACCCGTGATCCTCAGATTACCCTAACCACCTGGCCATGATGGGCCGCTCAAAGGGAAATAACCGGAACTTGTTTCAATCAGGGTCCTCGTTGGTTCAATACTGTCAAACGATGCCGCCAACTAAAATATAATAACTACAGAAGTACACAAACCTAAAATAACGAGGGCGTGTCTAAAATAACGAGGGCGTGTCCAAGAAGTGAACAGAAACCTACTTATTGTACGGTTGTTTGTTATTAAGCACAAAGTTGTACAATTGTTCAGACCGCAGGTATCAAAACCAGTTAGGCTTACCGCTTAGCCCTGAAAAAGGGGAGGTAACAACTACTGTAGGGTTTGAGAGGCTTATGAAACGGTAAAGGAACAGTGATTTCCACCTCATTGTTCAAACTCAACACGTTCTGACAGAGAATTCAGTCGTTCTCGTTTTGCACGTGTGTTTTTGTTTGTTTAGGTTTTACATGCTTTAAACAAGAAAGTTAGCAACGCCAAAAGTTGCAAGCTAACATGTGCCTGATGGGACTCGAACACTGAATGTTAGCGTTACAAATCTTTAAATTACCGCTGACCCAGCAGAAACAGATGGTCATACATCATCATTTCTACGACGATGTTGAACAGAGTGTGGCCTAGACTTCAAACATAACGGTCTGAGGATCCGAAGGTCTCGGGTTCACAATATGGGTTACCACACATGCTTCACACTTTCAGCTGTTTGATGCATTATAAGTGTGAACAAAAGGAGATAACTGAACATTTGAACGTTTTAAATGGTTGTCCTAGGTTTTTTATCACAAAAAAAGAATCATATACGAACGCAAAAACAAAGTCTTACAAAATGAAAGTTGTACAAACAGAAGTAAAATTGAAAAAAACCAAACTAATAAAGAAAATCGGATAAATTCACTACCTGTATTCCATATTGTAGTTTTAATTTCCACATATATTTGTTTTGTAATTGATTTATCGCCACCTATATTTCAACACGTGTAATATAAAGACGGATCGTTACACCTTGAATTTGCAATTGATGCTAATTATACATTGCTTAAAGATAGCCCACCCCTATCGTTTTAACTACACATTTAAACAAATCATTTTAACAATGTTCAAGATATTCCATTTAACCAGCCGATGGAATCTTCGTCATTTAATAAATTAATACATTTATCGAGTACAAATTTTCTCAAGGCCTAATAGTCTGAGGTACTGTTCAATAACCTTAGCAACTGAGATTTGTTCAAGAAGTTTACTCAAAGTTTTTTTCTCACACAACGAGCGTTTAATATTTCATTAATTCTCATAATTTCCGAAAGCTCATATAAACCCGTAAAGTCAACGATATATTCATAAATATAAATAAAACATGAGGGAATCCTCAGCAGCCGCGGCACTTGAAATTATTTCAGGCAGGATAAGAGTAAATTAGTCGACGAGGCTTTTGTATTAGCTAGATTTTGTGCTCCAATACCAATCGTGGGGTATATACCCGATTTCATTTTATTACTCATCGGGATCTTTAATAGTCTACCCTCAACTTGAAATTATTTTGGCAGAATTAGAGTAGATTAATCCGAGACTTTAGGCGTAGCCAGACACATTATTCGGTAGGATTTGACCTCCTTAGTCCAAAACTGTAATTAGATCTCAAATTGGTCCAGAAATGGAGCTATGAGCTAATGAAAAAATGTTCCTGAAAAAATAAAACAAAACCTCAGAACATTTCTATGAGCCGCTATGCCGCAGCCAGAAATAAGTTGGGACATCATATACCTGTTTCCCCGACAATATTATACTGTGTTTAAGTTCTCCCAATGCGACTTGAGAAGTTAATCAGATATTTATTACCTTGTTGTATAAGTTTGGCCGAAGTCGACCAATCCAAAGTTAAGACATCCTGTACACAAAATCGGGGCTGACGGACAGGGGTAAATCAATGCGCCCCACTGTGCTTCAGAAAATAGTGGACATAATAATAAAGCAAACAACTAATAACGTGAATATTAATAATCTATGAACAAAGAAAACTTTAAAGTTGAGTCTACTTATGAAAATAATTTGATGAAAAGACAGTAAGCCTAATCGATCGCTTGTGAAATGTTCAGGTGCCAATCTCGTCAACAGGTAACGTTTTTGTTGCTTATTTTACACAGCAGTTTATTACAAAGCAACTACCACACGCCATTAGAGGACGCCTGTGTCTGAGGACGTTACTAATTAAGCTTCTGTGATTATCGTGGTGAACTAGTTTTAGTTTTTTAATTAGCTTTCACAGGAGATCGGCTCTGTATTACGACTTATTGCGTTATGATACGGTTATTCAAATGTTAGATAATATTTTCATATAAATTAATGTTTAACTACATATAGAAGGCACTGAACCGAGCCATCCAAAATTTTTTTCTTTCACTGTACTGCTAGTATTAATTTGAAAGCCAACATCTCAACGATCGCTTCACACAAACTATTAAAATTCAACGGTGACGTCCACACGATGGACAGTATAGCCAGTTTAAACGAACCTTACACGTTGAATCACGTGCATCTTGGACACTGGTAATTAGCAGTATATTACAAATTAATTAAACGGACTTCTATTTATTAAATATTTCAGTCGTTGCTAACTAACGAATCAAAAGAGAGTGGTTTATGCGTTTAGTACACACGCATTGTGAACACTGGGGGAACTGTACTGAGTGACGGAACCCCACTTGTTAATTTGATGAAGAGATTTGAACATTCCCCATAATTATTATTTATGGTACAGAAATGTTGGGTGTGAAACGCTATGTAACACAAATTATGTTTCTGGATAGTACGTGTCATTTCTTTATTGCTTATGTTGTAAAAGTACAGAAAATGGCCATTATTCCCTTAAAACTTTGCTTTTGTGACCTGGATAATGAAATTTAGAAATTAACCTATTTTCTATGTAAAAACGGGAAAATTTGCACATTTTCATTTACATAAGGTCGGAATAAAACACATGAATAAAGATTTACATGTATTTATACTAAAGTTGTACAAAAATGTTTAGAAGTGAGTAGTTTTTCGAGATTTGCGACTGTAATGTAAATCACTTTTACATATCAGTCCCCAACTAGTCTCCTATCATGTTTTCGTTATACGCTCCCAGGTCACAAAAGGAAACTTCAAAGAGAAAAATAGGTCTTTTCCATTTACTTTAGACATAAGCAACTGGGAAATAACACTTTCTTCCCAGGAACAAGAAAAAGTAAAAATTTTGTTACATAATGTAATCTATAACACGTGCCTTGAAATGATGCAAATGTTCTTCTAACCGTTTCTATTTTTCCTTTTATTTTTTATTTTTTTGGTGATGTGTTGAAACACAAAGAGTTTAGATGCCTAATGAACCACAAAAGGTTCCTTATAGTGTTCTAGAGGAACCTTGAGGTTGAGGTGGTTCTGGTTCTGAACTGAATGGTTCGTCATTCAGATAAGAATGAAGAAGTGATCAGTTTGTTTGACGTTCAGCACAAAGCTGTACAATCAGCACAAAGCTATACAATGGGATATTTGTGCTTTGTCCACCACGCGTATCGAAACCAGGTTTTTAACGTACTAAGACCTCACTTGGCACTGCACCAGTTGGAGCAGGAGTGAACAGCACCTGATTTTCCGTGTGTTAAATGTTAAAACAAATACGATAAGCAAGATAACAGCCATCTTACTTACCAACAATTGGCACCAGGAGTTTTATATTCTCTTTACCGTGTCCAGAAATGTCACGCAATAGAAGTACTGAAAATGGTTGGTTGGTTAATTTGGTGTTTTACGGCACAAAGCAGCTAGTCTCTCTGCGCCAAACATCCGGTAAAAAGTTAAAATTAAAGTAAATTTAGTAAAATTCACAAAAGGAAATTAAGGTAAAACAAAACACAAATAGCATAAAACCAATGTTTACATATAGTTTACAGTATTATGTGAAAAACTAGAGTAATACAAGTTCCACAGGACTTTCTGCAGCATAATTCTGATTATCATAACTCACCAGAAAGACTAACAGTTAAGTACAAAACCACCGTCAGTCACCTGAAGTTGACCTTTCCAGTCCTGGTTCCGAGTTATTTGATGTTTTGGCCATTTTCTAATTTAAAATCGAACTAGATGTACTTTGATTCTTAAAAATGAATCACATTAAAAAATGTAATTTATAAATTAAATGTCATTAAAAAGATTAATGGCCTTCAAAAAATAAAAAACATTACCAAGGTGGACAGTGTCACCATCACCAATGACACTGTCTAACATTATGGATAAACCTAGGGACAAAACATGTTTAAAATGGTGCCGTCATTGAGAGTCATAATGACGGCAAGACAGTAAAATGTGGCTTATTGTGATCTGAGTATTACACAAACTACACACTGGTACATCAGTTCCAGATAAAAGAAAACGATGAGTTAAAAAACTGTGACCAATGCATAGTCTAGTTAGAACAGCTGCCTCTTTCCAATCTTTACGGAAGCAACACCGCCAAAGTGTAGTATAGAGTTTTATTTGGAAAAGCTTGTTTTCACGTTGCTCACTCCAAGTCGAGTACCCACTGGGACAGAGACGAACCTTGAATACAGGACCGTAGTTCACGTATGGAACAGGCACAGCAGTGACAGTGCCAGAACAAATAGATTTAGCTGCAGTGTCGGTGAGCTCGTTCCAGCGAATACCAACGTGGCCCGGTATACAGAAAACCTGGATAAAGTAGATGTTAAATAGAAATGGGCCAGTCGGTTTTAAATATCACGAAAACAGGAAGTGAACTAATGAGAAGCGATTCCAGGGCCAGTAGAGAACTAAGCGAGTCAGTATAAATAGTACAGTTTGAGTACTCCTTAACTTCTGTGTGATCCAGAGCAAGAGAAATGGTGTCTTCAGCAGTGAACACAGAAGCTGTAGAGGGGATTCTGCGCGCAACCAGCGAACCACAACGGAACCCACACAGTCATTTGATTTCGAACCATCTGAATAAATAGTTATGGAAGAATGGTCCGAAAGATGTTCAGTAAATAACAGACAATATTACCAATCAGAAGTGTCTACTTTTCTCAGATGACTTAAAGAAAGGTCATATTTTGGGACTGTAATAAGCCATGTTAGAATGGGCTGACCAGTGGATACAGCAATATTATCCAAGGACAGACCAAATTCATTCAACTGTGCCTGGATACGAGGACCAAAAGGAGCAATGGCACATTGTCTGTTCTGAAAAAGTATGGCCCACCGAGGAAGGAAAACACAGCCCCGGGTGGGATGCTTTGGTAAGGAACGAAGTTTTGAAGTATATAGTAAAGACACTTGCAAACGGCGGAGGTGCAAAGAAGGTTCATGAGACTCTATGTATAAGCTCTGAACTAGGGAAGTGCACAAAACCAGTGCAAAGCCGAAATCCTTGATGATGAATGGTGTCCAGCATCTTTAAGGCCGAGGTTCTGGCAGAGCCACAGACCATTGACCCATAGTCGAGTTTCGATCAAATAACGGGTCAAATGTACACAAGCACTGAACATCGATCCGTTCCCCAAGAGGTGGAAGAGAGGGCATGAAGAATGTTCAGTGCTCTTGTACATTTGACCCGTAACTGCTTGATGTGTGGTATAAAGGTCAGCTTACTGTTAAAGATAAGCTCCAAGAACTTAGTCTCGGAGACCACAGGCAGCACAACTTTACTAATACGGAGTTCAGGATCAGGGTGAATACCCCGTTGGCAGCAAAAGTGCATTCAAACGGTTTTAGAGAGAAAGGTTAAAGTCGTTTGTTGTAGTCCACTTCAGTAAACAATTGAGGGCAGTCTGTAGCTGCCGTTCAGTATACGGTTGACATGAGATGTGAAAGTCGTCGACATAGAGCCTGTTTGCAACAGTAAGAGGGAGTTGTTCAGTAATGGTATTAATCTTTATACTGAAAAGTGTGACACTCAAAACACAGCCCTGAGGGACTCCAAGTTCCTGTAGAAAGATCGGGAAAGTGTCGAACCCACACCAACTTGGAATCTCCTGTTCACAAAAAAGTTTTAATAAAAATGGGTAAATGGCCACGTAACTCATATATATGGAGGTCCCGCAAAATGCCATACCTCCATGTTGTATCATAAGCCTTCTCAATGTCAAAGAATATTGATACAAGATGTTGTCGTTTGAAAAAGGCTTCCCTGATTGGCGTTTAAAGTCGAATCAGGTGGTCCACGGTGGAATGCTGTCTTCAGAACCCACACTGGGTGAGCGAGAGGCGGATGTTTGATTCGAGGAACCAAACAAGACGAGCATTAACCATCCTCTCTAAGGTTTTACAGAGACAGCTCTTCAAAGCAATTGGACGGTAGTTTGAAGGAATCTTTGGATCCTTCCCAGGCTTAGAGAAAGGTAAGATAATAGCCTGGCACCAGGCATTAGGAAACACATTCTCCTGCCAAATCCGGTTAAAAACAATTAGAAGAATATCAAGAGAAGCAGGAGGGAGATAGCGCAGCATGTCATAGTGTACATCATCTGGTCCAACAAAAATGACTGATGAAGGGCCAGTTTTAGTTCCACCAGTGTAAAGGGATGATTATAGTCATAGAGACAGTCAGTTCCAAAGGAAAGAGGTGAATGCTCTGCCCGAGGCTTGATGGCCAAGAAGGTGGAGGAACAAGCAGAAGTGCTAGATACCCGGCAAAGCTTTCACCCAAAGGATCGGCGATGTTCTGGATATCAGCCACTTCCAGGCCATCAGAGAGTAAGATCAAGAAGTGGACAGAATTGTAGTGCCCACTGACATTTCGAACCCTGTCCCATGTGACTTTGAACTGGTTGTAGAAGATATGCTAGTTGTGAACTTAATCCAAGATTCCTTCTGGCTTTGACATCTTACCCACCTAGCATGTGCGCGTGACCCGCTGTAAAGCAATTCGGTTCGAGAGTATGGGATACCTATGAAAGTATCCCAGGCCCATTTTGAGCCTTCCATGCCATGTGGCAGGCAAGATTTCACCATGGACGAGCAATATCGTGGGAAACATGTCAAGGTTTTAGGAATACATTAAGCAGCTGCTTGTATAACACAGTCACTTACTGATGCCACACAGTCATCTATTGATGGCTTACAGACAATGGCAGGATCATGTTCTGTGAGAGCAGTGAAAGAGGACCAGTTTACCTGATCCAGCTTCCACCAGGGCACACAGGTTGGGTGGCATTGACCATGGCCAGTCTCTCAAAAGTATAGAAAAATTATCACTGCCTCGTGGATTATTGTCAACCATCCATGAAAAATGAAAGAATAATGAAAGGGAGCAAACTGAGAGATCAATAGCAGTAAAAGGACTGACTAGGTGCATGAAAATAAGTGTAAGAACCAGTATTGAAAAGAGAAAGGTTGTGATCAGAGAGCATACACTCTACAGAGCGACCCCTCCTATCAATAACAGCACTTCCCCAGAGGGGATGATGTCCATTAAATTCCTCGAGGATTAAAAAGGGAGACAGCAACTGTTCAACAAGAATATCAAGGTCTGATTGATCATATGTGTCTCCAGGTGACAGATAGAGAGAACAAACAGTAACGGTATGACTCAAGGACATACGAATGGCTACGGTCATTAAGAGTGTGTTGAGTGGCGAAGAGAGGGTGGGCACATGCTGATCAACCAACAGTGCCACCCCTCTATACACTCGTCCATCACACAGCCTGTCATTTGTGTACAAAGAAGACCACCAAAAGGAAACTGTATCGACAGGTTTCAGAAATGTCTCCTGAAAGTAAAGACATACAGGATGGTAGGAAGCAATGAGTGTTTGATGTCATTCAGATTAGAATGTAAACCTCGACAGTTCCATTGTATCAAGGTGGTCATTTTATTTATATGTATGAACTGAGCAGAAAACCCTTCTGTTTATGACCATGTCTATCTTCTTTACTTTCTTTATTCGAAGGAGGCCTATCAACCTCCATGGATCCTGCCCTGGGTCGATTGGGCTGGTCTTTGCTGTTGGAAGAGAATTCCAGTGACTAAAGACGTAAATGAATGATCGTTTTACATCTTGGGGTGGGAGAGAAGATGTATCTGAGGAAATGCCTGTACCTGGAACCAAAGAATGTGGATCTTGGGATTTGTTAGAATGTATGTTAGGAACAGAGATGGGTGTTGAAGTTGATTCATCAACTTTTTTAACCATGGAAGTCAAAAGACTTTACATTTGTTTCGAGAACGATTGTTTTGGAGGAACTGAGAGATCCATCTGCACTTCCACTGTAGTAGTGGAATAAAGTGCAGCAGCATTTTCCGAGATGAAGTGGTTGACAGCAACTTTCGAGCCCTCAGAATAAGTAATGTTATGAATCGTTTTCAAATGCTGTACCTCTTTTCCTCCAAACGTTTAGGCAAGAACGAAAGTAGACAGTGATAGCCATTGCAATGCAATGAGGTTCTGTTTCACACACAGGCATCATGGTCCTTGCCACTGCAACGAGCACACATCAAGGAACCACAACATGATGTCTTCGAGTGAACGAATTGCTGACACTAGAAACATTTGAGAGGGTTTGGAATCTATGGCTGTACTTTGTAATTAAGATAACCCGCCTTGATGGTGGCAGGTGAATGCGGTGATGTAAATGTTAAAATGAAGACATTGGTCTGCATCATAATTCCATCTTTGCGAGTGGAGATACGCCTCACTGTAGAAACTCTTGGGTGGAGAAACCAGCGAGAATCTTCGACTCGGGATGTTCTTCAAATCTTTCTCAACAATAACTACTCGTGATGAATTCAAAGTGGCATGGGACGTAACCTCAATGAGTATATCACCAATTGTCTTTGAATGCAAGAGAAGTTCACTGTGTTGAGATATGGATGTTTCCACTAATGTCAGCAGATCGAAGCTTCTGTACTGATTTTGGAAGGCAGCAAGTCCCTCTAGTCCCTTCTGAATAAAAAAGGGAGACATTTGCCCTAAGGGTTTGTCGGAAAGATAATGTAATGTAAGAAAATGAGGTACAACAGGTGTTACAGATGTTGAAGATTGGTGCTCAGAATCTTCTAGACGTGGACGTTTACCTATGGACTGTTTTCACTATTTTAATGGAGTTTTATTTGGGGATCCATAATAAAAAGGAAATTTCGGTGCTCACTGACCACACCCACCATGAAGCCCTACGAGGGGACTCACTACAATGTCGAGCAAGGACACTGCAGCAACGCCTGGGTTTCGTGAGCACTATATCCAAACACCAGCATCAGATATATTGAGAACATCTAACACTGGTACTTGGTTGACCCTAGCCCAAGTGAACCAGCCGACTGGCCCAATAGGATCCACCCCAAGGCCGCCCATCTACAGGAATTCAAGGTCTAAGTGGTGTGTTAGGGTTGGACTCTTCAATCACAAGGATCCTCTCCTCCCTTTCACGGGTAGCCATGCGCAAAAAACACGTGGGTGGATGTTTAGATCACAGAGGAGATAAACTGAAAGAACAGAACCTTCCCTGGAAGTCCCTCACCACGTACAGGAATTCACACCGAAGGGGTACTAAAAATAAGTGGTTGGAATATGACTTCGGCTAATGACCGCTAAGTTGGCTAAGTTAGTATATATCAGATATAAGATACTGTTCAGTGTAAGTATTTTTAATATATTTATTTCGTGCGTGGATATTTCATGATTGTTCAGGTGTTTTCTCTGTATGTGTGTGTGTTTGTTCTCCAGAACAGCAGAATTAAAAGCAGACGATTGTTGGAAGTTGTGTTTGTAAGTTACTAATGTCAAGGCTTGTGAACGTCGCGTGTAATCCACTGATGTCGGGACCCGGAATAGCCAGGTGGGTAAGGCACTTGACTCGTACTATAAGGGTCACAAGTTCAAGTCCCTGTCTCACCAAACATGCTCGCCCTTTCAGCCGTGGGGACACTATAATGTGACGGTCAATCCCTCTATTCGTTGGTAAAAGAGGAGCCAAAGAGTTGGCGGTAGGTGGTGATGGCTAGCTGCCTTCCCTCTAGTTTTACACTACTAGATTAGGGACGGCTAATGCAGACAGCTCTCGTGTAAGTTTGGGCAAAATTCAAAACAAAACAAACCAAACCATTGTTGTCGAGGATATAGAAATTTCTAGTTGGCTTAAATGACAGACTTAAAAAAAAAGCAGAAAGCAGACGAAAATTGAAAGCCAAAATTAAAGCCGAGTGAAAGAGTTTCGATCAAGAGAAAAGTTAGGAAACGTAAAGTTCATCATCAAGGGGTGTTCTAAAGTAATTGAACCTGCTTGTGTGGACTTAATAAAAAGTAGACGTTTACTAAAAGTAGGCGTAAATACGAAAAAAGGAAACAGGTATCGGAAGTTGAGGATACAACTGCAGTAACTCAACAACTACGTTAAATATATTACATACTGATAATGTTTAAGAGAAAAATAGTTCGGCTTGTAAACTGAATTCTAAAGCAATTGAACTGGCCTAAGTGGACTTTTGGTAAGAAGATAACAGTGTAGTATTAAAGATTCAACTATGTTATACATAATCTAAAGCATTTTTGTACATACATGTTTTACTAGTTTTCATTATATTATTTTAAAACAAGTAAAGTGCGTAATGTTTATTTGCAGTCGAATTTATCGCCAGCAAGTCACAGACATCTACTGTAGAATAATCTTACTTAATACGTACTAGTTAAAAAGTTTCTGACACCACATATGAATATTTGCATTTAACCTTTAACAGACAGATATTAATAACGCTTAAAAGGACAAAGTCTTGATGTTTAAAACAAAAACGAGTTTTAAGTAAATTAACGAGCGTCAACTTGTACAGAAAATACACAAACGTTTCTAATCACGCGATGTTTTATCGTTGCGATAGCTTAGCTTCAGTAGCAGTAAATTAATATAGTTGAATGAAGTCATGTTGTTTGGAAGGTTGGCAAAGTCAAAGTTTCTTCTGATTAGGTAGTCGGAATTTTTGCCTATGTTTAAGTTGAATTTCCTGATCTAAAAGTTGGTCTCTAAGTCGTTTTTTTTTTCAATTTTTCAAGACAATTCTTGCAAAAAGTAAATAAATAAACTGTTCGTGGCCCATAACATAGTCAATAGTAGCCTTCTGGTAAAAATGAACACAAATTCACTCACGAGCCAAGCGTAACATTTCTTCCGCTTTATTATACAAAAATAGTTATAATAATGTTTTACATAAATGCTAATGTTTAGAAATTATTGAGGAGACAATGCCTCCACCCAAAGCTACTACGCCCCTGGATTTCTATGTTAGGATAAACAGTGCGTCAATAGTTTTATAGTATACGCTACGGAAAACGAGTCAATCGCCTGTTGTGAAGCATTAAAACGAAGAGGCCTGACTTCAGTAGTTTACGTGATTCTGATCAAAAGCATTAGGCCTATCGGTTTCCAAGTGTTTCATTTGTTATTTGCTTGATTGTTTTAGCACAAATTAACATTGCAAGCTATTTACACTCCACCACGAAGAACCAAAACATGAATTTCTAACGTTGCCAGTCTGTAAAATTACTGTTAACCCACTGGGGAATTCTCTGCGTTTAAAACGTATATTTTAAAAAAAGTATTGCACTGCATACATAAATAGTGCTTCAAAAAACACTTTTGTCTATGAACTGTCTACTGGTAGTAAATGAAATGTCTATTTTTTACCAGTGGATTTTGTGGTAGACGTAAGATAAATCACAAATAAATTTTACACGCCTCTTATTTGAGTAGTGTGAAGACAATAAAAAATGCAGGGTACTTTATTTTCAATGAAGAATGTTAGGCCTAATTGAGAACGAAGGATAACTGACAAATATGTCCGAATGTCAAGCCCTAATAGCGTGGGCTGATAGTTGCACGTCTGAAACATATCAAACTCATTAATAAAAAAGAAATATATTTATTTTTCGTTTTCGTGAAGTTTCTTTTAGCAACTCCACATAACAGTAATAAGTCTATCATAACTCAAGCCTTAAGAACTGCAAAGCCTGCCCGTTACCTTGTCGACGATTTTACATATATTACTCAACTCGAATAATTCAGCGCTCTCTATCGTGCGACAAATTTGAAGTGTGGCGATAAACGGACGACTGAAAACGTTCGGAGGCCAAATCAAACAATTGTTCCATGAATAATTCGCGTTAGCACAGCACAGAGACGAGTTGTTTCTGACGAAACGATCTCTTAGTGAACCACGTGTAGTAACTATTATCAGTTTTATAACGAGCTAAATCAGTGGTTATCTAGAATACAAAAATAATCCAGGGCATCTGAAACACACTGACACATGCGTCACTAGCGCGTGACATCTTTATTGAAAAAACATTTCAGAAATAAAAGAATACTGAATTCCTTGAAAATGTGTTTTAAAACTGCCAAGAGAATCGTTTCTCGGAAGGAAGGTTATTTGTTTGTTGTAGAACAAAGTTACACTGGGCTTCCTGGGCTGTGTTCTCCGTGGGAATCGAGCCAAGAATTGTAGCGCTGTAAGTTCATAAGCTTATCCTTGTGTCCCACATACCAGAAAGGAAGGATGAAGCAAGTGTCTTGAAAAAAATGTGTTCTTAAAATTGTCCAGGAAAAACTCGTAATATAAATCCTAGAAAAATAAATTCATTGAACAATTAATGAATAAATATCTTGAAGAAAACCTTAGCCACAGAAGGTTTGTGCGCGTTCAGAAATATATACGATAACTTACAACAGTAAACAAATGTTCACGTAACAGTACAAGGTGTATGATAATAATTTATCCATTTCAGTTTTCACTAGCAAAAGTAGGAACATTTCATTTAAACTTCGTTGTTTTATACTTTGGACGCTTCATCTCTTGTCCAATACTAATGTTAAAATTATGACTAAAGTACTCAATATCTTAAATGAAATGTTGTATGAATAAATCACTTAACACGAGCTACTGGATGAAGTACAATGTAACAGTTATACTACGACGTTACACAAGACATGTTGCCCGATATGTCTAGCTTCACTAACATATGACACCCAAAAGTGATCATAAGCTGGACTTTATAAACGAGATTGTAATAGTATCTTATAAACTGATCATAAAACTGGACATTAAACAAGAGTGTAGTAGTATCTTATAAACTGACCATAAAACTGGACTTTAAACAAGGCAGTAGTAGTATCTTATAAACTGACCATAAAACTGGACTTTAAACAAGACTGTAGTAGTATCTTATAAACTGATAAAACTGGACTTTTAAACAGCTTTGTGTCTTATAATCTTGTGTAGTGATCATAAAACTGGACTTTTAAACAGCTTTTGTGTCTTATAATCTTGTGTAGTGATCATAAAACTGGACTTTTAAACAGCTTTGTGTCTTAATCTTGTATAGTGATAATAAAACTGGATCTTATAAACAAAACCGTTATAAATTGATGACAAAATGTGAATTTTAAACAAAAAGTCTTGAAATGCAACAAATTAAGATTATAAACAAAAGACAACAACCTTCAACAACAGCAATGATTGATACTAAACAAAAGGCAACAGCCTTCAACAGCAACATTAAAATTGAAATTTGCAAGGAAGATAATATTTAGAAATAGATAAAATATGTTTTCCCAAAAGCGAAACACTAAACAACTGAGCTTTATTCGTTTCATTACAATATCTTTTGACAGCTATTATTAAAACCTAACATGTTTGATAAGTACTGCATCATTTGAACTTCTGCACAGGACTTACGTTTTGAATGTAATCAATTTGAAAATATCACACCAAACACAAGAAAACCAGCAATACTAAAATAATAACACTGGGCATTAAAAATATATTGAAGTTACATGATGTTGTTGACTGAAATATGAAATAACACGAATTATTTTATTAACAGAAAAAAGGGGGATAATATACATACT